>NC_137130.1:22740309-22987809 GCF_949319135.1 Squalius cephalus
CTTCGCTTTGCTTTAGATTTGTATTTGTTTGTATATGAACATGAAAAACGGTTTTCCTTTCAGTCCTCATTCACGCTAGGCTTTCACAGGTGCGTGTTTGATGATAAAATTGCATGAGGGTTTTTTCAGGGATAAGTGCACCTCTGGGTTGCGGGGAAGTGCAGTAGCAGAGAAATTACACTCCTCTTCAGCACATGGCTTTTATACACAATCTTTTACACAACAATTTTGCCTGGAAGAAAACAGCGCGCATAGCTTCACATGCAGTCGTGTTTATAAAAAGAGATATCACGTTTTTTTTTTTTTTTCCTGAATATGACATTCAACAAACTCAGATCTTCCAAACATTGCACAGATAAAAGCTGGAAACTTAAATTAGCCAAATTGTGAGGAAACAAAATACTCTTTACCAGTAAGTGTAACACAGAAGATTACTCCACAGTCTCCCGGATCAGAATGAATGAGCCGCAGCCATATGATTCACTCTTCAGAGGGTTTTCACACACACGTCTGCCTATCTACCTGTCTGAACTGTCAATCAAAGCGTGAGACGGGTCTTTGATTAGATTTGAAATGCAAAACAGCACGAGAATGTGGCTGATGAGCCAGCGCCTTCACCTTATTTTGCGTAGACCTTCCTGCATCAACAGCAACTTATTAGATTTTCTTGAACGCTCACCTGCCCGTTCAATGCTGCTCTCTGTTGGGGAGGAACCCCCGGCTCCTTCTCCTCTTCCAATTAGAATGCAGCCAGTAATGCAATTAATTACCCCGTCCAAATGAACTCTGCCATATAGGGGGTCTTCTCTCTCTCTCTGGTGCTCAATTAAGAGACGAGAGGAGATAAACTTCAGCGCGTGTGTGATTCATGCCTCAGATCTCGTATTCTACCTTGAAATTGTACTGTAGCTTCCCAAGATATTCATTTAAATTGGTTAAACTATAGTCAAGCTACCCTTGCTTAGTAGCTACGCTAAGCTACTAAATAAGCATTCATATAACAGCTGTCAGAGGTTCTGTTGGTCCCCCATATTACACAATGCTTTATCTAGCTTGTTGCTGGAAATCTACACTATTTTTGAAACAACAATTTTTTTTTAAGTTAGTAGGATTTGTGTTGCTTCAGCTCAGATCAAATGCTATATAGATGAGAGCAAACAGGACTTGAGAGGCTCAGAGAGAGAGCGATGCAGAAAGGGAAAGGTGTATGTTTACCTGCTACTGCTGGGTCTGAGCTTGTAAACCACATTGAAAAGCAGCAGGTAGCCAGTCAAAGAAAACAGGACACATGACGCACCCTGCATAAGAATGAGTGGAACGGAGGCTCTGAAGCTATTAGGGTGATGATACTATAAATCAGAGTTAATGGGGCAGGTTGCAAGAGAATCTATATGCTGTAGACCTGAGGGCTTCCCTTAATGGTCAGACAATTAAAGCATTTCTTGGTTTGTGTAGGATCTTCATTTGCAAATGAAGGTAGGGTTATGTATTGATTGAATTTTTTTTTTGTTTTTTTTTTTTGCCGAGCTGAGCTGAGATGTCTCTATAAACTATAATCGCTAGTCCTTTATGTGCATCTTTGTAGCATTTTATTTTTTTCTGAAGTTCACTTTAAAGTTTATCAAGTTTTCTTTCACTAAAAACCAATGGCACGTGCCCCCTCAGATTTCTGAGACAAATTTGTTTTGAATGCAACTTCCAAAAGTAAAATAAAAATAAAATAATAATAGTAATAATGTTTTTTCCATTATGATTATTGTATAGGTACAAAATTAATAGTGCCCCAAAGTTGTTGCCATTTGGTGAACTTCTGCGTTTTAGAATCCAAATGGTAATTTAGCCTATACTGTATGAGATTTGTGCAGAACCAATGAGTTTTTGGGGTGGTGTGGTTGGGGAACTTTTTGGAAAAAAACAGAAGACTTTTAGCTTGTAATGATATATGCGTTATATATCCATTTAAATGTCAACCATTTGTGGAAATGTCTTTTACCAATCAGCCTAACTCAGCGCATTATTATTATTTTTATAGTAGTTTTTATATACAATCATATATTATGCATACTTGCATACCTTTATTAAAAAAAAAAAAAAAAATTATATATATATATATATAGATATAAATATAGATATAGATATATATGGTCTGATTGAACTTTGAAGCTTTGTTGTGAATAAAGTATGCCTTCATAGTACACCAAACACTCTTATTTCAAAAGAGCAAAGAACAACATGTTTTTTTTGTGACATTGGCCCATTTAAATAAGTTACAGCAACATTTCTAAGAGTTAAAAAAAAAACCACTAGCATTGCGTTTCATTCATTGTAAGAATAACAAGCCTGCACACGACAATACCTCTCACACACTGAAAAGACACGAGAGAAAGCACGTTAACCTTTCCTGCTCACTTGACGATGTAGAGGCTCTGTAGCAGTTGTGATAATGGAGTAAAAGCATGTAAATATTCGTTAAGTACTCTATACGTTCATGGAGAGTCAACAGAGTGTGCTTGGACTACAGAAGTACACTGAGCTCTCTACCTCATCCACATCTGAACCCCACACCTGGAGCTCAGAGATGGTGGGCGAAGATTGGAGGATCCAGAGGGACGCTGCGGTGGTTCTTTCTCAGGTGTGTGTTTGGCTCAGGAGTCGCTGTAACATAAACAGCTGGGAAAAGGTTAATCCTCTCAAAGAGGAAGCTAAATTTTTTTATCTATACAGCTGCCATTTCCACAGGCTTAACCAGCTCACCGGTGCTTGCTTTCATTGTCTAATATGAGCCTCACAGTGAGTAATGATACTGTGTGAAGTATTGTTCTCATACTGAACCACTAAGAGCTTTGAAACATACAGATTTTCTGTATATTTAATGACTTTTTTTATGTTAAGAGGTCATGTGTGACGAGGACTTGTTTAAGAAATTATGTGCAAACAAAGCCATTGTAACATTTATGTAACGGTTCAAGCTTGTGAATATATTTATTATTTTATTATGTGTCCTTTAGATGGTGACAACAGAACCCTTGAAAACAAGCAGTGATATAAATTAGATCTACATAGATTGTGGATAAAATTTATTCTTATAACAGCATATCTATTTAGCCACTGTTTTCCAACTATTTATTTGGGATTTAGAAAGTTGGCATAGTTTGTCCCATTTAATGTGGGTCAAAGTTTGTGTGTGTGTTTGTGACATCATAAAATATAATAATTATTGATTTTTATTTTTTATTTTTTTTATAAATATATTCATTTATATTCATATAGGCTTAATTGTCCATATATTTGGGTTTTGGAAAGTTGGCAACTCTGCAGGAATATCTAATACAATTTCACGTGTTTTATGTGTTTATTGTTTAAGGTTTTGTTGGTACTTGTATATTTACTTAAGAGACACAAAGACTGCATCCTTACAAATGTGTACTGTCATGCCATCATAACATCAAAATAAATTTTGAAAAATGTCTTGAGGTAATATTTTCCTGTTTAGTACTTAAAACACTTGCATTTACTTGCTAAAAGTTACTAACATCAATTCTAAAGTATATTATTGAATATACAGTTCATTAAGACATGACGGTTCTTTCTGCTACACAGCCCATTTATGGACTTTACCAATGCCAGTAATTACCCATAAGCCTTTATCTTCTATTTAGACAGTCATTAGTGTTGATTCGGGTGTACTTATCGGGACATTTATTTAGTTAATCTGCTAATGATTTTCAATGTTATTATTTAGGCTATGTGTAAGTGCATGCGTGAACTTGCCAGGAAAGACAAACTGGAAGTGTGGAACTGGAAGAGAGAATCAGCATAACTATCACTGGGTAAAATTCTTGGAAATTAGCAAGTTACCTTTTGGATTTTGGTCAGTGCAGTTCCCTTTCAAGGGAACTCCCGTTGCGTCGAAAATGACGCTATGGGGAACGCTTTGCGTGATGACGTCTTGAAGCACATGTAAAATCAGTCCAATGGTGTGGCGGAACGTCAGAGGCGGGTGACGTCACGTACCAGGAAGCTATAAAAGCCGGCCCGAAACAGAAAACGAAAGCTTTCTGAGTCTTCAGTTGCGCTCTGTGTGAATCTGTCCGTGTTATTTGGTGTTGTCTGTCTATATATTTATATATTATTCAGTATGGCGAGCAAGCAGCAGTTTAGAGTGTGTGTCCATCCCTGCCCGCGTTATATAACGGGAGGTGACACACACACTCTTTGTGTTGTTTGTTTGGGAGAGGAGCATGCCCAGTCAGCACTCGAGGGTGGTGACTGTGTGCATTGCTGTGCGCTTCCATTGCGTACGCTCCGATCCCGGTTGACACGGTTCAATCCCGATCACGTTCCCCAGGGCTCTGGTCCCGCTGCTGCCGAGGCACAGCGTCGATCTCAGACCTGGGGTTCGCAAATGGATCTATCAGTGGATGTTGAGACGGGCTCTGCCTTATCTCAGCAACCTTCTGATAGATCCAGTGCCTCTCATCAGGGTGTGGAAGCACGCGCTGCGGTTTCTTCCCCCCCGAGAGAGGCACCAGTACTACAATTATCCAGCTCCGAGGAGGTGGATGTTGTTAGTATTGACGCTGGGTCTGAGGATTCGCCACCTCAGTCTCATGCGTTTGAAGAGCTTCTCGATGTTGTTACTAGAGCAGTGGAAAGATTATCTATTGAGTGGCCAGAGGATAGGCAGGACGTTCGCTCGAAAAGTAAGCTCGACGAACGCTTCCTGCCATCTCGTGCACAGCCTCAGAGAAGAAGCCTTCCGTTTTTCCCCGATCTCCACACCGAGGTGTCGAGATCGTGGGGGAAACCTATGTCATACAGAGTTTACACAACACAAACTTCTCACTACTCTTCCATTCACAATTATAAAGAGTATGGTTATGGGGAGATGCCGAAAGTGGAAGAGACGCTCGCGAGCTATCTCTCTCCAGCGACGGCATCTTCCTTGAAGGCTCCCTCTCTTCCCTCTAAACCAGTAAAATTTACATCATCGCTGGTTCATAAATCGTATGCAGCCGCTGGTCAAGCTGCGGCGTGTCTGCATACGATGTCTATTATGCAGGCCTATCAGGCTGAATTATTGGGGGATTTAGAGGAGGGCGGGGGTATTGGTCCAGACACAGTGGCTGAACTACGCAGAGCCACGGATCTGTCTCTCAGGGCCACCAAGGAGACCGCTAAATCAATCGGGCGGTCTATGGCAGCCCTGGTGGCCACTGAGAGGCATCTGTGGCTCAATCTGAGCGACATAAAAGAAAAGGAAAAACATGTTCTCTTAGATGCTCCGGTCTCCACTGTTGGTCTATTTGGTGATGTTGTGAACAGTGCGATAGCTAAATCACAAGAGGCCTCTAAACAGGCAGTTGCACTCCAAAAACTTCTCCCCCGCCGTTCATTCTATGAGGCTGCTGAGCGGGAGCAGCCTCACTCCTCTAAAAAGAGCGCTGACCATCGTGCCACTCAAAAACAGAGTGTGTCCTCTCGTGCTCCCCCACAAAAATCTCGGGGACACGGAGGGCGCTCTCAAACCCAGCAGCACTCGAGGGGTAAAACGGATCTGCGGACCGTTATTACCGCCAAGAAGGCTGCTGGGAAGAAATCCTGACGTCCGAGGGCTCAGGACAAATGAGGGTAGTCCCCCCCGAAGCAGAGCGGTTAACACCTCTTTTTACGGTGCCCGTCTCTCTTCGGTACCCTCAGGGGACCGTTCTGCCAACCCTGCCGCCTCAGGTGTTACAGGGCGCAGCGGTCTCCGGCGAGCACATATCTCAAGGACCACCCGGAAACGTAGTGGCCTCGGGATGCCCGCCCCCTCCGAGGAGGGTGTTAGAGCAGTCTGTTCGGTCGTTCCCTGCCGGTGCGCCGTTACAGGGCGACGAATTGACTACTCAACAACAACGAAATCCAGAAACCAGTCTCGAGAGGCTGGTACCTCTAGTAGAATCTTTGACAGCGTGGAAGCTACTGTCGAATGTTTCTCGTTGGGTCCTGCAGACCGTGGAAAAAGGGTATCAGATACAATTCAAAAAACGCCCACCTCGGTTTATGGGGGTCCTGCCCACAGTGGTGGGCCCCGAGCAGGTTCTGGTTATGGAACAGGAAGTAAACACTCTGTTAGAGAAAGGGGCCATAGAATATGTACCTCCCTCCAACAGGGAAACCGGGTTTTACAGCCGGTATTTCATAGTTCCGAAAAAGGACGGGGGATTGCGTCCCATTTTAGATCTTCGAGTTCTGAACGAGTCAGTCATGCAGCTCAAGTTCAAAATGTTAACATTGAGACAGATCGTGCCACAGATCAGGTCCGAGGACTGGTTTGTCACGATAGACCTCAAGGACGCGTATTTCCATATTTCCATCCGTCCGTGTCATTGGAAGTTCCTGAGGTTTGCTTTCGGGGGCAAAGCATACCAATATCGTGTTCTTCCATTCGGCCTAGCTTTATCTCCCCGCACTTTCACCAAATGCATGGATGCAGCTCTGGCGCCGCTGCGCCTCCAGGGTATTCGCATCATGAACTACATCGACGATTGGTTGATTTTAGCTCAGTCGCATCAGTTGGCGGTTCAACATCGAGATGTTGTTCTCGCCCACATGAAAGAGTTGGGGTTACGGCTGAACGCCAAGAAGAGTGTGCTTTCTCCACTCCAGAGGACCACTTTTTTAGGCGTAGTTTGGGATTCAGTGTCGATGCAGGCGCGCCTGTCACCGCCACGTATAGAGTCCATCCTTGCAGCTGTGAAAAGTGTAAAGCTAGGCCAGCTACTCACTGTCAAACAGTTCCAGAGACTGTTGGGTCTCATGGCAGCAGCTTCCAACGTGATACCTTTTGGACTGCTACACATGAGGCCCCTGCAGTGGTGGCTCAGGACCAGGGGGTTTTCCCCGAGGGGCAACCCATTTCGCACAATCAGGGTCACGCGGCGATGCTTACGTGCCCTGGTTATGTGGAAGAAACCTTGGTTCCTGTCCCAGGGCCCAGTGTTGGGAGCTCCTTGTCGTCGCAAACTGCTAACGACGGATGCTTCCCTCACGGGTTGGGGAGCGATCCTGGAGGGTCGCTCAGCTCAAGGTCTGTGGGAAGACCATCATCGTTCCTGGCATATCAATCGCCTAGAGATGTTAGCTGTCTTCCGGGCTCTGAGGAGCTTTATCACAGATCTCAGGGGACACCATGTGCTAGTACATACGGACAACACGTCGGTAGTCGCCTATATCAACCACCAAGGGGGTTTGCGCTCGCGCCCGTTATCCAACTTGGCACGCCATATCCTCTTGTGGTCCCAGGGGAAGTTACTGTCACTCAGGGCAGCTTACATCCCCGGGGTCCAGAATATAGGAGCAGACACTCTGTCGAGGCAGGGGCCGAGGCCCGGGGAATGGAGGCTCCACCCCGAGGTGGTGGAGCTTATATGGAGGGAGTTCGGCCAAGCACAAGTGGATCTGTTTGCGTCTCGAGAGACGTCTCACTGTCCACTTTGGTTCT
Organism: Squalius cephalus; assembly: GCF_949319135.1. Lineage (NCBI taxonomy): Eukaryota > Metazoa > Chordata > Actinopteri > Cypriniformes > Leuciscidae > Squalius > Squalius cephalus. The sequence goes on from NC_137130.1 coordinate 22,747,796, forward strand.
CCCTCACGCATCCAGCTCCTCTGGGACTGGATGCTATGGTTCAGACGTGGCCGAGGCTACGTCTGTACGCCTTTCCCCCAGTTGCTCTGCTCCCGGGAGTTCTGGAGAGAGTTCGCAGGGACCGGGTTTGCCTGCTTCTTATAGCCCCGCGTTGGCCGGGCAGAGTATGGTTTCCCGATCTGGTCTCCCTCCTCGACGGGCATCCTCTGGAGTTACCCGTCAGGAGAGACCTTCTGTCCCAGGCAGGGGGCTCAATATTTCACCCCCGCCCAGAACTGTGGAACCTGTGGGCTTGGCCTCTGAGGGGGCCCAGCTCATAGAGTCAGGTCTCTCAACTGAGGTTGTTGAGACCATTCTACAGTCCAGAGCTCCCTCCACGAGGAAACTTTATGCCCTGAAGTGGAGAGTCTTCACTTCTTGGTGTAGTGACCGTCGGTTGGACCCAGTTAACTGCCCAATTGGTACAGTGCTGGAGTTCCTGCAGGACCGGTTCACAGCAGGTCTAACCCCGTCCACTTTAAAGGTTTATGTGGCGGCCATAGGTGCTTACCACATTCCTTTGGGTGGAATGTCTGTGGGGAAAGACCCTTTGATATCTCGTTTCCTTCGTGGCACTTGGAGGCTGAGGCCTGCAGTTCGCTCTAGGGTGCCACCTTGGGACTTGTCCATTGCGTTACAAGGCTTGTCCCTGGCCCCCTTTGAGCCAATTGAGGAGGTTCCTGAGAAATTTTTAACGCTGAAAGCTCTTTTTCTTCTTGCTATTTCCTCTCTCAAGAGAATAGGGGATCTCCAAGCGTTGTCGGTTGCTCCGTCATGCTTGGAGTTTGCTCCGGGTATGATCAAAGCATTTCTTCATCCGAGACCGGGCTATATCCCCAAGGTCCCCACTAATGTGGTCAGACCTATTGTTCTGCAGGCCTTCTGTCCTCCTCCCTATCAAAATGCTGACCAGGAGGCTAATAATTTGCTTTGCCCTGTGCGGGCGTTAGACGCATATGTCCACAGAGCTGCCCTGTGGCGAAAAAGTGATCAATTATTTGTGTGCTTTGGGTCCCCTAATAAAGGAGGTCCAGTGTCTAAGCAAAGGATGAGTAAGTGGGTGGTCGAGGCTATCTCACTTGCTTATGAGGCGGCTGGGCAGCCTTCTCCTTTGGCTGTCCGGTCGCACTCGACGAGGAGTATGGCGGCCTCTAAGGCCCTTATTTCAGGAGTTTCTTTACAGGACGTTTGTGATGCGGCAGGCTGGTCCTCACCGCACACTTTCGTCAGGTTTTACTCTCTGGATCTAGACTCTGCTCCAGGGTCTCATGTTTTGTCTTCCTAGTGCTGCTCATCAGATTTCACACAGGACAGACATTCGTAGCTATGGAGGCGTTGGTATAGACGTTCCCCATAGCGTCATTTTCGACGCAACGGGAGTTCCCTTGAAAGGGAACGCCTCGGTTACGACTGTAACCTCGGTTCCCTGAAGAGGGAACGAGCGTTGCGTCGCCTTGCCATATCTCCTTCATGCCTGTCAGCTCGACTTCAGACTTTTACGAAGCTTTCGTTTTCTGTTTCGGGCCGGCTTTTATAGCTTCCTGGTACGTGACGTCACCCGCCTCTGACGTTCCGCCACACCATTGGACTGATTTTACATGTGCTTCAAGACGTCATCACGCAAAGCGTTCCCCATAGCGTCATTTTCGACGCAACGCTCGTTCCCTCTTCAGGGAACCGAGGTTACAGTCGTAACCGAGGCGATTTCTGCTGAAACAAACCAGCCTAAGCTGGTTTTAGCAAGTTTAAAGTTGGAAATAGTGTTTTCTTCCATATTGTTATGTACTATCCGAGTGAAACGGCTTCTCGAACAAGAAAACATGTAGAGAGGGATAATGATTTTGTCCATCAGTTTATACCAAACTTAAGTCTGTGCTCCAAAGCATTCAAGATTTGCAACCAATTAGGCCGGAAATGTCATTATTAGCTCTATGTTAAATGGGACTGACAGTTAATAGGTTAAGAAGCCTGCTGATCAGAAAAGTGCCACCAAACCAGCCTGGGAGATCAACTAAGACCAGCAAACCAGTTTAGGCTGGTTTGAGATTTGTTTTTTGTTTTCCAGCAAGGACGACAGCGACATACTACTTTCTTCCTCCCCTCTCAGTATTTCCTTCTCTCACCTTCACAGTGGCTGGGTCAAGGGCTGTGGGTGTCAGAGTGAATTAATAGGGAATGTGGAGGAGAGTGACGCTGAGCTGATCTCTGTGATGACGATGCCTTATTGCTTTCCATGAACACTGCGGCTTCATGCATATTTATGAGCGGAAATTTCGGTTTAACAACAGCCCTGTCTGCACACACCTTATTTCAGGACTAATGCTTGTTTCAATGCACCGCCAGGATCCTGACAATGAGCTTTATACCCTTTATATTAACTGTAAACGAAATCTCAGAGAAATGGCAGTGGCATTCTGACCCAGCTGCTGCAAGGCAGAAATAAAAAACCTCAACACAACAGCACCTGTATGTATAAATCTTTCCCACTGCGGTTTTTGTTGATGTCAGCAATTTACACACGCGCCATTGCTGCTTGACCACCAGTTGAGTAAATGTGGAGTAATTGGTTGAACGGATCAATTTGTGACGCTACACTTGTATGTGTTAAATATTAATAGCCATCAATTCCCATGGAACAGGCTTGGAATTTAAAGGGCAACTCTCACATGGTCGTTTACTTGATTAATAATGGCTTCTAATGCAGCTCCATCATCTTGTGAAGAGTCACCTATCTATCCATATATCAACTCTATGAGTCTGATTTTATTGCTATTGGTACTCAAAAACTTTACCAAGCAGCTGAAAACTAGATAATTCATTCATTCTGTCTCTTGTTTTATGATTGTGTTGATAGATTTCAATATTGCAGAGAGCCTGGCAAGGTTACAAATTCATGGTATGAAACGTACAGCTCTAGTTTCGCTAATCTCAAAAGCCAAACTATCGACCAAGTCTGGTCACCTTTGTAGATCATTCTGACCAAGCACTGCCCACCTTAACAAGAAGAGGCAAGAAACCTGGTAAGTTTTTAATGCAATGTTTTGGGGCAGGTTCATTTTTATGATACTGCAGTAATATAGGATTTCTTATTTATTTGGAATGTTTGAGGATTTCTTTGTGGTACTTAAACCCAATCGTTTATATGCGTCATTTAACAGTGGCAGTCAGTGAGACACATCACCAAATAGTAATTAGGCTTGTTAGTACATCAAATTGTTAAAAATTGTACAAAACCTTACTGATTTATAATTTTCCATATCACAGCATAACAAATTAATAATTTCAATTTACAACTAAGTATATCCAATTTTATTCACATACATAGTACATCCACACAATCACACAATATATATATATATATATATATATATATATATATATATATATATATATATATATATATATATACTATATAGAAAATCTCAACTGCTTGATTGTTTATATCAATTCATCATCACATGTAAACTATACTATTGCCCAGCTCTTAACTGCAGGAAACTCTGTAAAGCTGCTTTGAAACCATGTGAATTTTGAAAAGCTGTACAAATAAATTAACTTTAATGGATTTGACTTGACTTTATAAGTCCTTCAAATAAATTCCGAGTAGCTTTAGAAGATTCAGTGACACAAACCTTGCAAACTTCCACTAGGCAAATTCAACAATTAGTTCTTGTGAAGTGCTCATTAGCTACAGTATGTTTCCATCCAAAGTTGCGAATTTAACTTTTGTGACATAACATTTGTGAATAAAACATTTGTTTCCATCCAGTGAGTTGAAGAGAAAAAAATCGTCACTTTCTGATAAACTGGTTCTATATCAGAAGAAAAATGGTTGCTGCACATATTTAGAAATATGCACATTTTTAGAATAAATCTTGGCATTTCTATCCAGCGTTTTTTTTTGTTTTTTTTAATGCAATATATCCCAAAATGCGCATAAAAATAGGTGGATGGAATTGCCATAGCCATATAGCTATTGTTACTATGAAGACTTCGTTGGCAACACATTTTTACAAAATTTCTTAAAACATTAATTAATGCATTTGATTTTGGAATTAGGTTATAATGACATTATGCTATTGTTGCTATTATTTTGGTTATTTCAATAGAAGAAGAAAAAAGGCCATAGTGTTTTTTTTTTTTTTTTTTTCAATGAATTGGGGGTCCAATATAATGTTGGACTGCTTTCACTATCATTGTATGGGCACAAAATATCTTCTTTTGTGTTCCACAGTCATACAGGGTTGGAACATGAGAGTGAATTTGAGGGTGAACTGTCCGTTTAATTATTGTTGAAATATATCAACATAGGCCTATGTAAAAAAATACATTTGCAATTAATAAATGTTTGCAAAGGTATTCTTCATAGTTAATGCATTACTGTATCATGAACTAACAAGTCTTAACAAATTGTACCTTACTGTGAAGTTTTACCACTTTGTTTCCTGGTAGACTGATAAAACCAAGAATTACGTCCAATTTGTGTGCAATATGTGTCAAAAAGTCAATGAACACTCTATGAGCGTGCCACCAAAGGCTGAGAGTGCATATTTTACATGTGTTTTTTTTTTTTTTTTTATGTATCTGTAATGTCTATTTCATGAATGGGAGCTGACTAGAGTCCCAGCAATGTCAATAAAGATCAGGCACTTCCATTGCTCTGTGCTGCCCACAGCGCCAGTAATCATATCAGGGGACTGATGTGGCTGTTTCTCAAGGCTGTGTCTTGTTTTCCAGCTGCTCTGAACACTACACACGCCACCACACTAGAGCCAAGCTTTGACCTCCTTCCCATAACGCTATAACCTCAGGCTCCTGGAGGTTTCTCGTCCCCCGAAGAGGAGCATGGAGGTGTATTTAGTCAACCCTCGCTGCACACACATTTTAAAATGTCTCATAAATCTTCTCTCCCAGAGCCAGGTCTCCCGGCTAAGTGTATTTGATTTGTCAAATATTAAAATTAATTTAGGGTCACACGGCAGAAGCACGAGGTGCCCCCCTTCTGCTTGCTCGGTTTTCACCACAGGGATGCAATCCGTTAAATACATTAAAAACCTAATCTGGGCACCAAAGTGGGAATAAATCATTCTGCCAGCGCTGTTTAAGGACTGTCTGATTATTCTACGCTCTGACTCCAAGCCAGGACATTATTTAAAGGCTGTGCCTGGGGAAATAGCCTCCAATGTGTTGCTCATTGATAACTAAACATTTGTTTTTACCGAATGATTCCACAGTGAGTATAAGACAACAGCCATAATGATAAAATTACTCCATGTGTGATAGTAATGAAGTCAGAAGCTACAAATGCTGTATGTGTGTGCGGGTTGTGCAGTGGTTTTCATGAAGTTCACAGGTGTACCTGCTGTTGGTATTAGTACAGTTTATGGGCCACTGCAGCATTGAGTTTAGAACCTTTATTGTATTTGTTTTGGTCTCCTTGTTTTTTCCACTGAAAATTAAATTCAACAAAAATACTAGTTTGTATTTTCAGAGAACCTGTTCAAATGTCCATAGCATCTTATAAAATAAAGTTTTGCATTTAAACTTTCCAAATTGTTTGTTTTGCAGACTGCATGCCCACAAAACCTCCCACTGTATGGGATGGAAAAGTCGGCATGAAATATTGCAACAATATTTTCTTCCCTATTGCAAAACGGCTTCTCGAACATGAACAAATGTAGTGAGGGACTTGATTTTGTCTATGGGGAATTGTTTGGAGAGGAGTATAGATAAAAGAATAGATGTCGCTACATGCGGATGTTGATTAAAGTTACTTGATTAAAGAAATTATTGTCTATAAGAATAAAAAAATTATAATAAAATAAGAAATGTCAATGTTGATTTCATGGTGACTTCAACAGATCCAGAAAAAAGGCAAGAGATGGCTGAAATCTGATTTGCTGCTTGCTTTGCAATGGCCACAGGTTTTTATCAATCTGATGGTGTTGTGCTACTTTGTATCGCCTGGTAGAATAATTTCCCCCAGGACCCCAACAGGTTATGCCCTCTCAAACACATTATCACAATATCTTCTTATTAATAATTTAGCCTTTACAGCTATTGTTTTGTAGCTGTGTTAGCCTCTATTAAAGTTAAATTGTGATAGTGTGTTTGTGCATATTTTAATCTAGTAGGTTAGCAGTATGTTAAGATAGCAGGCTAAGATAATGGTATGCAAAGTTAGTATGCTAACTAGTAATCTTGAAATCTGAGAAAACAGAGTGAGAAATGTTAATGTGATCATTTATAATGTGAAATAACATGAAAAACATCAATTAATTTGCATAGCTACAAAGATCATGTCATACAACAATGTTGTGGGATTTCTAACCAGACACAGAATAGAGCACCCATTCTTTCAGCCAGTAGAATCAGTTTAGAGTCCAAAGGAGATATAATTCTGCCAGGGGATACAATTTGACAAGACAGCTAAAGAAAAGGTAGGAAAGTGCTTCCACTGGGTCTAAATTTTACAAAGTTTCCAAGGTTCACTGCTTAAAATCTTTATGAGCACATCAATTGACATGCTGTAGGATTTGTTTACATGAAAGACATGTTTGTTTGTATTTTTACTTCTCTCCATCCTTTAACTGCCTTGAACTGAATGAGTTTGAGGTGTTGCACCCAGAAAAGAACAACCATAATTTCTTTATTTTCTTTCCATTTTCTTGTTTGTTACCCAAGGCTATGCTGAATGAGCTTTACCAAAGTCTCCTAATTTAATCTACCATTTATGGCCTTTGAGGTGCTGGACAACAATAGCTGATATGTTTTGTGATTGGATAGAAAAAGTAACCAAGGAAACAGCAGAGCCTTTCTTGCTGCAATTTTGCCCTAAACCTATTATAAGCCATCTCAGATCGTGATATTGATGAGTAAACATGATCAATCAGCAATAAAGGCAGAATTGAAGTGAAGTGCACAAATTACCTCTTTTTCAACGGGCCTCTTCTGTTTGACACTTGCTATTTAAAACACAGCAGACATAATGGCAAGTGTATTTTATGGAAATTTGGCAAATAATTAAGAACAGGGCTTTCAATGGTCTCCTCATAAATAATGTTAATTCGACTCTAAATGTGCCCTGCCGGTTGTGCTTGCTCTGCACAATCTTAGAGGCAGAGAAGGCTGAGCGTTCTCCCTGGTCTCAGGTACACTCCTGAGTCCCATAAATTGACAGGCGTGGGAGACACCACATAATAAATGGGTGGCATGAATGAGGAATGCTCCCCGTTAATAATGGCTTCAATCTGAGCTCTTTCGACCAGGGCCGCGAGTAGATTGATTAATTAGCATGTGTCAAATTTGGCATTCCACAGTATTCTTCATCTTTGACTGTGTCATCTAACTAAAAAACAAACAAACAAAAAAAAAAACAATTAAAGAATCTTTACTTATTGGGTATAGAGCCTCTAATGCACTTGAATAAGAGCTGTAAGAGGCTGTGTGGTGTAAATGTAATCATGGCCACATGGCCTGCAAGCCTTTTAGCCATTGCTATACAGTATTTGCATAATAGCAAGGTTTTTAAACTGTTTTTAAATTGTTACTACATACACTGTTATTCAAAAAATTGGGGTCATTTGTTTCTTTTTTTGTTTTTTTTACAGCAAGGATGCATTACATTGATCAAAAGTAACAGTAAAGACAATTCTTACTGGCCAATATGCCTTTGTTATGTCCATCGCCAATATTTAGAGAGTAGGGTGCCAATGACTGAAATAATGCAGATAAAATACAATTTAGTTATAGCAAATGTCTGTTGTTAGCCATTGACAAGACTTTCAGTATATTTTAGAATTATTATATTTTGTATTTTGCCACTATAAATGCAGTTTCTGTTTGCGGTTGAAGCACCTATATGCATTACAGCAGCTTCTAATGTACTTGCATTGCTGCTTTAGCTTGCTTTCTTATCTGTCCAACCCTTTCGGAGGCCGAAAAAGGTGTGCCTCAACCGTTTCCAGTCTTTTTAAAGTGCATTGGTATTTCTAAGAGCCAGGCCAATCGCAAACTGGATCAGGCAGGGGAATGTCAATGGCTCTGAATGCATTTGGGCAAGACTTAAATAAAATGTTTTGCTTTGGAAATTGTGCATGCCTCGTTTTGCTGTTTTTGTTTCTTGCATTAATCACTGTCAGGTGTCTCGCTGTATACTCTCTCCCCACATCCCATGATTCCAGCAACATGGCAGCAGTCACGGAGGATTAGGCCTCCAGCTAAAGAAATGCTGTAATGTCTAATTTCTTCCCCAGAGAGCTAGTTCCGCAGCGGGGCCTGTGACGGATGGGGTGTCTCTGCCCTAGATCTCAGGGACTGGGTCCCCTTTGATATTGCCTGACTTTTTGAGCTCTCTAAATGATGATGAAGCCAAGGTCATTCTCACACAGTCGTCAGATGTCTCTTGAGTATTATGACTACACAAAATCTTGAGGTAATGATAAACAGTGCATTGTTTGGGTGAGTGTGATGAGGGGGTTGAGAAACAAGAGAACTGACGCATTAGCTGCTTTCATCCCATAAACTCAAGCTCTTCAGGATCAATAGGTGCAATGAAATTGGTCTAAAATGATTTGTCTGTCATCACATCCAGAGCTGAAAATGAAAATTCTGACTAGCTTTGGTATGTCAGATATCTGTGATCCAAAGTAATTAGATTTATGGTTATGTTTTCTCAGTGCTTCTGTGTGGCCTGTATGACTAGTATTCAGTTAGTTTCCAAAGGGAGATGAGGCTACATTGTTAACTTTATTTCACAGAATGCTCTGGGGAGTGTACAGTAAACAGATTGATTTAGCCAAGCATGAGAACAATTTTGCCCCTAGACAGTCTGCCTTTTTTAATTTGTGTTTTTAATTGAGTAGTTTTATGTGTTGACCCTAGAGAATGGAATCAATTGGACTATTAAGGTTAGTCAATAACAACATAAAATGCAGTGGAGTTTATTTTATCAGATTTGAATGGCACTAGTCAATTTGCATGCACTCCCTGATGCTAAAAACTTAATGAATTACTGTCCCTTCTGCTTCAACTGTTACTGTAAACAAACCAAATGTAAGTTTAATCATGCCTTAAAGTGTTAAGTATAATTGAATTAGTGACAAAATTACATATTTTTACTTAAAGGTACACTATGTAGCTCAATACATCATCAATCCTTCTCCCAAAACGTGTTTTTGTCTTATCCTGATTTACTATGGTGGTAAGTCTATTATAAGTGTTTATATTTTAGACCAGACTGTATGGATGTGACGGTGAGGACATTTTCCAATCGGTTAATCGACATGTGACAATACCGGTATCACCTTGGACGTTGGAGTTTTTCCCTCTTTTCCACCTCACTTTTAAATCACTTATGAATACCCCTGTGGCTGTGCAATTTAGGGGCGGCAATTGCTTGAATGGTGGTTTCATTTTTATTCTTAACGAAAAACACAACAACAAAACTTTTATGGAGCACGCTAAATCTTGAACCTCCGGGGAATAAAAAGTTAAATGAAAATGCCAAACAGAGTAGAGTCTGCTGGCAAAAAGAGAACGCAACAGAACTCGTAATAAAACGAGAATCAACATTGGCTTCGCTTTTAGGAGATGGCCTGGGAGAACTGAGGGGTTTGAAATGTTGTAAAAGCAATGCAGAGATACTGTTTTGTATTTTTGTGCTTCTGTGCTTCAGAGACAGACAAATATATATATATATATATATATATATATATATATATATATATATATACACACACACTCACCTAAAGGATTATTAGGAACACCTGTTCAATTTCTCATTAATGCATTTATATAATCAACCAATCACATGGCAGTTGCTTCAATGCATTTAGGGGTGTGGTCCTGGTCAAGACAATCTCCTGAACTCCAAACTGAAAGAATGGGAAAGAAAGGTGATTTAAGCTATTTTGAGCGTGGTATGGTTGTTGGTGCCAGACGGGCCGGTCTGAGTATTTCACAATCTGCTCAGTTACTGTGATTTTCACGCACAACCATTTCTAGGGTTTACAAAGAATGGTGTGAAAAGGGAAAAACATCCAGTATGCGGCAGTCCTGTGGGCGAAAATGCCTTGTTGATGCTAGAGGTCAGAGGAGAATGGGCCGACTGATTCAAGCTGATAGAAGAGCAACTTTTACTGAAATAACCACTCGTTACAACCGAGGTATGCAGCAAAGCATTTGTGAAGCCACAACACGCACAACCTTGAGGCGGATGGGCTACAACAGCATAAGACCCCACCGGGTACCACTCATCTCCACTACAAATAGGAAAAAGAGGCTACAATTTGCACAAGCTCACCAAAATTGGACAGTTGAAAACTGGAAAAATGTTGCCTGGTCTGATGAGTCTCGATTTCTGTTGAGACATTCAGATGGTAGAGTCAGAATTTGGCGTAAACAGAATGAGAACATGGATCCATCATGACTTGTTACCACTGTGCAGGCTGGTGGTGGTGGTGTAATGGTGTGGGGGATGTTTTCTTGGCACACTTTAGGCCCCTTAGTGCCAATTGGGCATCGTTTAAATGCCACGGCCTACCTGAGCATTGTTTCTGACCATGTCCATCCCTTTATGACCACCATGTACCCATCCTCTGATGGCTACTTCCAGCAGGATAATGCACCATGTCACAAAGCTCGAATCATTTCAAATTGGTTTCTTGAACATGACAATGAGTTCACTGTACTAAAATGGCCCCCACAGTCACCAGATCTCAACCCAATAGAGCGTCTTTGGGATGTGGTGGAACGGGAGCTTCGTGCCCTGGATGTGCATCCCACAAATCTCCATCAACTGCAAGATGCTATCCTATCAATATGGGCCAACATTTCTAAAGAATGCTTTAAGCACCTTGTTGAATCAATGCCACGTAGAATTAAGGCAGTTCTGAAGGCGAAAGGGGGTCAAACACAGTATTAGTATGGTGTTCCTAATAATCCTTTAGGTGAGTGTATATATACATTTATAAATATTTGTCTGTCTCTGAAGTTGTTCATACATAAATACTTATGTTGAAGATATGGATTCTTTTGATGGCCGACATAGAACCGACATCAATTTGAAGTTGGTAAATAATACATGCTGCAATTAAAATTATAGTTATTTTACATAGTAATTACAAAATTAGTAAATTAGCAAAATAATTTGAAAATTTATCTGAAATATTATTTTAAAATAATTAGAAAAAATAAAACTGTAAAATAAACAGATTAAAAATAAAAGTGTCGGCACTGTTAATATAGAAATACGCCTTCTGACACTTACACTTCGGTCAAACAGAACTTAAAAAAACAACAACAAAAAACAACAACTTTGAACAAAGAAACTACTTCGGAGATATATGGGTTGACCACTAACTGTATGCTGTCATACAGTATGTTAATAACATACAGTACGTTTCAATGTCTATGCAAACATACAATGTATATGTGCTACAACCACACTATATGCAAATTCTTCCAATTACTAATGAGATCATTGAGCATAATTATCAAAACATTGTTACATTGTCATGATACCTGTTTTCATGTAATATTACATTAATTTATCTTAATAACAATAATTACAAGAAGCCAAATGTGTTTTAGTTTGCATAGGAACAATTACACCATGATTGTCCTCCCGCTCCTTACGTTTTCAGAATCTGTTTGTTGTCAGAGACCTTGGGAATTGCTTGCAGGGAAGAGACTCCAAGCTGTTTCTACCCTGTCATCATGTAGCCATTTTAAAGCCCTTGTTCCTCTGAGAGGGCCACCTCTCTTTACCTGTCACCGTGTATTCAAGTGGAAACAGGTGTCTCATTCCATATGCCCTGTACCTTCCTTTTATATATTTATTTTATTGTGTTTGCCTGATGGCTTCTCTTTACAAATTGAGTTATTCTTTGCTCCACGTGTGCTCTTCAAGTGCTTGACAGCTCTCTGCAGGGCCTGGGAGATGCCTCTCACGTGAAGAACGGAGAAAATGTATCCTTGTGTTGACAGTTGTTCTCTCTGGGTCAGTCTTCATTACATATTCCCCTCAGAGATGGATATGTCTGGGAAAATGACTTCAAGGTTTGTTTAATGGTACGGATGATGCCTTGATGGATGTTTGTGAATGATCAGGTTCATTTCTCATAATTTAGAAAGTGAATCTCAAAATGACACCACACTGTCAAATTTAATTACTGCATCAGCTTATTTGGTCAAATGTGTTGTCAGTTATCACAAGTTAACTTGATGGCCAACTAATGTGAATAGAAGTCTTCTGGTAGTTGTAACTTGTAATGAGGAGGCGGAAGCCGTATTACACAGACAGAATCAAGAACAGGCAAAGGGTCAAAATCACTTCTATAGATCCAAATGGCAAACACACTAAGGGATATTCAAAGGCAGGAGTCAAGAAGGCAGACGAGAAGATCAAACACCATAAACAATCCAAACAGGCAGTCAAGTCCAAAGGGAAATCCTACAGACAGTAATCAAATAAAGCAGGCAATGGTCATACACAAAGTAATCAGACAGTAGATAGAGAACGCTTGGTAAGGCAGTAGAACTGGCAATACTTCGCAAAGTCTGTTTGGTTATGCCATGCCTTTAATGGCTGCCAAACAGGAAGTAACTGTAGAGTGAGCAGAGGGAGCGGCACACAGTCAGAATTCAGGCGAGGGCTCCCTCTGCTGGTGTGGCATTACAGAATCCCCTCCCCTAGAAGCGCCTCCTGGTGCTCGACGTGGACGTCCCCGTGGTCGGGGCGCTGGTCGATCGGGTCTGGCACGATGAAAGTCCTTAATGAGAGACGGATCCAGGAAATTGTGGGCGGCTACCCATGATCTCTTCTCAGGTCCATAACCCTCCCAGTCCACAAAGTATTGGATCTGACCCCCTCTGCATCTTGAATCTAATAACTCGTTCACCTTGTATTCTGGTAATCCATCTGCATCCAGTGGTGATGGTGGCTCTTGGTTCTCGGCATTGGGGTCAGCATCCAGGTGGACCGGTTTGAGGAGCGAGACATGGAAGGATGGGGAGATACGGTAGTTAGGGGGAAGCTCAATCTGGTATGTGACCTCATTAATTTGTCTGAGAATCTTGAAGGGACCAACATACCTGGGACTGAGCTTCCTGCTCGGTAGCCGTAACTTGAAGAGCCAGACCCGCTGTCCAGGTTGGTAGGGAGGGTGTGGGCGACGTCGTCTGTTGGCCTGGAACTCCTGTTTTCTGACGGCTCCCTGTAGACAGACGTGAGCGCTGTCCCACACCCTCTCACTGTGCCTGATCCAGTCGTCCACAGCAGGGACTGACAAGGGTTCACCAGACCACGGGAATGAAGGAGGTTGATATCCCAAGACACATTGAAAGAGCGTCATGTTAGTGGAAGAGTGAGTCAAGGAATTTTGGGCATACTCAGCCCACAGAAGGAAATCGCGACTGCAGTAGCTTCTAAGGTACCTGCCGATCTCTTGGTTTAGGCATTCTACTTGTCCGTTAGACTGAGGGATGTACCCTGATGTGAAGCTCACATTGATATCCAGGTGTCTGCATAAGGCTTTCCAGACCTGAAACGTGAATTGGGTTCCTCTGTCAGTGACGATGTCATCTGGAATGCCATAGACCCGAAATACATAATGGAATAGGGCTTGTGCTGTCTCCATGGCTGTAGGGAGGCCTTTTAACGGAACCAGGCGACTTAGACTTAGAGAAGCGATCAATGATTACCAGTGTAGTCGTGAAACCACTTGAGAGGGGCAGATCCGTGACGAAGTCTATGGACAAATGTGACCATGGATGTTGTGGAATCGGCAGAGGTTGGAGGAGGCCCGAGGGCAACTCCTTGGGGGTCTTGGATTGTACGGACATGATAGGACTTAACATAGGTTGCAACGTCCTTAGTCATTGATGGCCACCAGAAGGAGTTTTGTAACAGATGGAGTGTACGGGAAATCCCAGGGTGACCCGAGCTTAGAGATGTGTGGACCCACTGCATGACTCTTTGACGAAGAGCTTGTGGTATATACTGTTTGTTTGGGGGATTGTTGACGGGCGGTGGTTCCTGTTGATAGGCTCGTTGGACCTCCTCCATTAGGTCCCAAGTGACTGGAGCTATAATAACCGATGGAGGCAGAATAGACTCGGGTGAACTACTTTCAGTAGGGGGATCATGGCATCTGGACAAGGCGTCAGCCTTACTGTTCTTGTAGCCAGGGTCTGTAAGTGACTGTAAATTGAAAGTGACTGAAGAACAGGGACCAACAAGCTTAACGAGGGTTCTGGCGTTTGACACTCTTAATGTATTCCAGGTTTTTGTTATCTGTGATGACTTGAAAAGGATGAACTGCCTCCTCCAGCCAATCTCTCCATTCTTCAATGGCTGCCTTCATGGATAACAGTTCTTTATTTCCCACATCATAGTTAGGTTCGGCTGAAGTCAACTTTCTTGAGAAAAAACCACAGGGGTAGAGTTTGAAGATTTTGAATGTCTGTGATGTTGTGATAGCACGGCTCTGATCCCACAATTCAAGGCGTCGACCTAAACCACAATGGGGAGATTGGGATCAGGATGTTTGAGGATGGGGGCCGTGGTAAAACTGTCCTTAAGTTTATTGAAAGCTTTGGCGGCTTCTTCAGACCACTTGATCTTAGTAGATTTGCCTTTTAGTAGTGATGTCAACAGAGAAGCAATCAGACTGTAGTTTCTTATGAAGCGTCTGTAGAAATTTGCGAAGCCTAGGAACCTCTGCAATTCCTTTATCATGGTAGGTTGAGGCCATTCAGTGACTGTTTGGACCTTGGATTGGTTCATCTTTACACCTTGATGGCTGATGTTACATCCCAAGAAGGTTGTTTGTTTAACATGAAACTCACACTTCTCAGCTTTGACATATAGCTGGTTCTCTAATAGACGAGTGAGCACTGTCTTGACGTGACAAATGTGGTCAGCTTCAGACTTAGAATATATTAATATGTCATCGATGTAGGCCCCACTACATACTGGTTCAAGAGGTCATGACAAATCTCATTGATAAAGGACTGAAAGACAGCAGGTGAATTCGAAAGACCATAGCGCATGACCAGGTATTCATAGTGCCCCCTAGTGATGAGGAAAGCCGTCTTCCATTCATCTCCTTCACGAATTCAGACCAAGTTGTAGGCACTTCTGAGATCAAGTTTGGTGTTTATCTTGGCTTCACGTAGTTGTTCTAGGGCTGCAGGAACCAGTGGAAGGGGGTAACAGAATTTGACTGTGACGTTGTTCAGTCCCCTGTAGTCAATACATGGGCGCAAGCCTCCATCCTTCTTTTCCACAAAAAAAAAAAAACCTGCAGTAGCTGGGGAAGTGGAGGGACGGATAAACCCAGAGTTCGTGGCTTCTTCTATATACTCCTCCATAGCTTGAGTTTCGCTGTGTGACCGAGGATACACTTTGCTTTTAGGGGGCATGGCATTGGGCAACAGGTCTATGGAAGTTGCGTGGCCTTGGTTTTGCTAAATACTTCGATGAGGTCATTATAACAGGTAGGAATCTTCATGGTTTGCTTGGTGTCTGGGCTTGCAATGCTTGTAGTAAAACATGGCTGGATTGCAGAGAAGTGCATACGGTGCAAATGGTTTAGGCAAAATTCAGACCAATGAGTTAGCTCACCTTGGCGTCAGGAGATAACTGGTCGTGGACAGATGACCAGGGAAAGCCAAGGATGATTTCATGCCTAGGCGAGTTAATGACGTAGAAAGAGATGGCCTCTTGATGGAATATTCCGACATGAAGTCGAAGGGGTTGTGTCTTTTGAGTGATTCCATCTCCTATGTGTGCGTCGTTAACAGCACTGATTTTGATGGCGGTGTGCATGGTTGAGTAGGAATGGCGGTGTGCATGGTTGAGTAGGAATGTTGAATTTAGCGATGAGGTCTTTATGAATCAGGTTCAGGGCTGCTCCAAAGTCGATCAACGCTGTTAAATCAATAGAAATATTTTCAGTAGTTAGCCGAACAGGAAAGGTAACAGACTTGATAGAGAGGAGAGAAAATTGCTTAATATTTACCTGGGTGGTAGTCTTGGTGGCTCTCCGAGCCTTGTGCGAGCAGTCCAGGCTATGGTGGCCTGCTTCACCACAGTAAAAGCACAGGTTGAGCAGCCTCCTTCGAGTTCTCTCCTCCTCAGAGAGTCTGGAGAAACCCAGTTGCATTGGTTCCTGACTGGGTTTTGATTCCGGTATTGAGGTGAGCTGCGGAACATGATGAGGCTGATGTGTGGTAGCAGCACTTGGTTGTGACCATCGAACAGATCTCTTCTTGGGAGCATTTTTCATCAAGTTATCAATTTTGATAGCAAGTGTCACATAATCAAAAAACAAAAAATTCTTACCCTTGCAGGCCAACTCGGTTCGCAGCTCAGCATTGAGACTTTGTTGAAACACAGCCTTCAGTGAAACATTGTTCCACCCACTCTGAGCTGCGAGCGTTCTGAATTCAATAGCATACTCTGCAGCAGTACGGTTACCCTGAGACATGTGAAGCAGCTGTGTCGATACATCCTTGCAGTGTGTCGATACACCCGCAGGATATTCAAACACACTTTTTAGCTGATGAATGAAGTAATCATAAGAAGTCCTAAACATTAAATCAGCTTCCCAATCCGCTGAAGCCCACTCAATCGCTTTCCCAGAGAGTAGTGTCATCAGAAAAGCAAAATTTTTCCCATCAGTGAACTTGTCCTTCTGGTTATCAAAAAATATCTCCACCTGGCAAATAAACCCTCTGCAATGTCCAGCTGAACCGTCAAATTTATCAGGCATCGCAAAGCTTACCGTGTATGGTGCATGTGGAGGAAGCGATCGAAGGTAGTGGGTCTGATATTCGTTGGCAGACTGGAGCTTGTCGAGCTGTTCCCAGTATTCTTTAAGCATCTCACTTTGGTAAGCGAATGCGCTTGAAGCTCAGAAACTTCTGCTGGATTCATCGGTGGCGAAGTATTCTTTAATGAAGAGGCGGAAGCCGTAATAGAATCTAAGTGCTGAAGTTTATTAAAGCTACACTGTGTAATTTGATTCTTAGCAAAAAAACACTTTGTTCTTTCAAAATGATATGTGCTCATTAATGTGTAATTACTTCTACCAACTAATCAAGTATTCTCGTAAGCGTAGAATCTGCCATTTAGAATACATACGAGTGAGTCGCTCGAATGGCGGCAGCCATGTTGCGCCTCCATCTTGAAAATACATTAGCCAAAGAGGGACATACCTGGAAATTCAAGCTTCACCCCTTTTCGCCTTTCGCGCAGTGGCACCGTGTCGAATGTGAGGGGGAGATTACTCGCGACTGCTGGCAGATTTGAAATAATACAGCCACCGTAGGAGTTCCTCGGAAAAAAAAAAACCTCAGAATGGGAGGGGCTAGAAAGTAATATTCAGTTGGTAGTCATAAACAATTTCACCGCTAGATGGGAGAAAATCCTACACAGTGTAGCTTTAAGGACAGTCCACAGACAGAATAGAGAACAGGCAAAGGGTCAAAATCACTTCTATAGATCCAAATGGCAAACACACTAAGGGATATACAAAAGCAGGAATCGAGAAGGCAGGCGAGAAGATCAAACACCATAAACAATCCAAACAGGCAGTCAAGTCCAAAGAGAAATCCTACAGACAGTAATCAAAAAAAGCAGGCAATGGTCATACACAAAGCAATCAGACAGTATATAGAGAATGCTTGGTAAGGCAGTAGAACTGGCAATATTTCGCAAAGTCTGTTTGGTCATTTCATGCCTTTAATGGTTGCCAAACAGGAAGTAACTGTAGAGTGAGCAGAGGGAGCGGCATACAGTCAGAATTCAGGTGAGGGCTCCCTCTGCTGGCGTGGCATTACACTTATCTAGTTTGGAGGACCTGCACCCTGTTCTTATTAAGAATATTTGGGTCAATTACACATTAAAGATACAAGAGTGTCCACAGTAAAGAAAAGGAAAAAATGTAATGTTGCTTTCATATGGTCAGAAATAAAAAATAAAATAAAAAGAGTTTATTTATTGACAGTAAACATCAAACATGTAATGTGGTGTAACCATCAAGAAAAAAGTAAAAGTTTGTAGTAATAGTAATAGTACAAATAAATAAAAGTAATATTTTTATTAAACCTTGAATATGTAAGAGTTCGCATCTCTTATTTTCAAAGAACATTTAAAAGGTAGCCTATCTTTTTACAGACATCATGAATTAATTGTTCATAACTTAATTTATAATAAAGTGAAGCATTTACATTTTTTATAAGAATTAACAGTAGCACTTTACAGTAGTTTTATCTGTTAACATTAGTTAATGTATTAACATGAACTAAACATGAGCAAATCATGAGTAATTTTTTGTTCATGTTAGTTCACAGTGCATTAACTAATGTTAACAAATACAACATTTGATTTTAATCATGTATTAGTAAATGTTGAAATTAACATTAACTAAGATTAATAAATGCTGTATAATTATTGTTCATGCTTAGCTCATGTTAACTAAAATAGTTAATTAATGGTAACTAATGAAATCTTATTGTAAA
Source organism: Squalius cephalus (assembly GCF_949319135.1). Taxonomy (NCBI): domain Eukaryota; kingdom Metazoa; phylum Chordata; class Actinopteri; order Cypriniformes; family Leuciscidae; genus Squalius; species Squalius cephalus. Next base: position 22,766,363 of record NC_137130.1, read on the forward strand.
GTGTTGCCGAAATAACAATATTTGTTTTTTATTTGGTCAAGAATTTCATAATTTTAATGTGGCTTTTTGTCTTCATTGTTGTATCACAATATTTGTAAAATTTTTGACTCGATGCCTCCCAAAACTTGAATGAATTTTAAATAAAATATAGATATATATATATATATTGTTTTTATTAAATTAAAGATGCTTAATCATAGAATATGTGTTTAATTTATTGTATGTGAGAATTTCATTTTTATGTATTTTTAAAGGGGTGGTATAATGTCCTTTGCACAAGATGTAAAATAAGTATTTGATGTCCCTAGAGTCTGTATGTGAAGTTTTAGCTCAAAATACCCCACAGATATTTCTATATAGCATGTTAAAATTGTTACTTTTTGAGGGTGAGCAAAAATGCACTGTTTTTGCGTTTCAAGAGCTTCAAGAGCTCTTGTCTGTTTGCAGCTTCAATTACCTCACACAGACACACACTGAACATTTCAACTTTTAGCCTTTTATGTTCAAACCCGAGTAATGGAGAGCCTGAAGAAGAAGTGACAACATGTAGACAACATTTCTGAATGGTTAGTTGATGAATTTATGTAGCTTATGTGTAGTTATCTTCTAGTCATTGATTAGCATATTCTGTCATGATAATCTATAAGTCTCGTTCCCGGGGGCGGGGTTTATGTCAATTTTAGGGTTAGTGATGTCACTAACCCGGGAGGAATGTCGTGTTTTGTACCTACCAGCCGTTTGTTGTAGTCCTTAAAAAGCAATTTCTTCCTTTGCTTTGAACTTTGCAGATCTTGTTTATGCTCAAACAGCAACATTACACACTAACTAAAGTTAGAAAAGTGAAATCATAATCAACCACCCCTTTAAATAAATTAATAGATAGGAAAAAGATTTGTGACATCTTTGACATATATTGTGAGCAATTATCATGAGTCAATAACAGCTGAGTGTTTTAATTATACCACATGTCGAGGAAAACAGAAAACATATAATGCTGCAAATCACACACACACACACACACACACACAGTATGCTGAGAGATAAATCAAAGATGTACAAAATGGTAAGAGTCTTGCTCAAGTATTCTATAAAGTACTGCTTTAGTCAAAAGCTCTTCGAAATTCATTGTCATTGTGAATTTTATGGTATTACTCACACACTTCTCGCAGATATAAAGTCTTACAGCACCATATAACAGAGTATAAAACAGCTTGACCTTTAATTGCAAAACTTTCAAGATGAGAAATCATCCTTTTAGTGAAGCTGACATTTTTAAATACCGGGTGTCCTTCTGAATTGCTTTTTGTGGCCATTGCTCTGTTGCCTGGTCTGACTGTATCAGTCCATTAGTTCAGAACCGTAAGCACTGGCGCTCGCTCATGACAGGGCCATAGAAGTAAACAATGCTGAGGGGTTTCAGTGTCACCCATGTATGTAGAGGACAAAACCGTTACCCGGGGCTCATGACCGAGCCTATCAGTCAGAGTGGAGATGGAAAGCACCGATAAAGATGGTAGTCTCCCCTGGCCCTATGTTTGTGTACCCTGGACAAGAAATCAATAGTGGTGGCTTCGAAGGCTGTTTTACAGTCAGGGCACCTCTCGGCTTAAATGTTTGTCTGTTTTAGTCAATGACACTTCTCTGCAAACTATTACCCACCGGGAATGAAGAACAAATGCGAAACAAATAAACTAGGCAGCAACCCATCTTGCCATTGTTTGCGCTTACAGATGGAATCCTGATAGCGTGGAAATTTTCTTTACGCGGCGTCAAAGAAAAATCTATCACAGCCGAGATCCAGGCCATTATACTACTGCCTCGGAGGAAATATTGCATCTCTCTCTGACTTGTTTTATCCTGATCTGTTTTGCACGCCCATCATCAGATGGATCTGAAGGCAGCTCAAGAAAGCCATTGCTTTCTTTGTGCTGCGATAAAGGAGGATTTCCTGACCGCTATGTATAGAAGGTTATCGCTGCCTGTGTAATACCTTAAAACTCTCGAGCAACAACATCCAAAACAACACCGCTGCTCGTCCTAAAAATAAAAAGATTGAATTTACCTCTCTAAATCACTAGCACAATGCGGATGTGATCATAATTAAATTAAAGCCTCATTTTTATGATATAGTTCATTCACATTTTTATGGATACCCAGGGAAATTCTTCCAGAAGGACTGCTTTTATGGAAAAGACGTGAATTGAAATAATTAGTGACCCTGTGTATGTGCGAGTGGCAAAAAAAGGCTTTCTCATTCCATTCAAACAATGCATGTAATTGTTTGCTTGTTAAACTGACTGCTCAAGCTGAAAGGTGTCCCACAGTTCCCGTGTTCTCATTGTAGCAAATACAACGTTATACTGGCAATTGTTAACCTTTTTCTTCAGTCAGCCACATTAGATTCGAATGGGATTCAATTGTATTCTCGCTTCTGAATGTGCCCTATACAAACCAAAATGCTCCAGCAGCTTTTAAGCAAATTATTTTTGCTTGTGGAACTTCCGTGACAATGCTTCTTGTTTCTGACAGAAGATCACATTTGTCAGTTCACTGTTTGAGAGTTGCAATGAAAAAAAGGAAAGCAGAGTTTGAAGTTTACTAGAACAGACATGCTACAGCTTCACATCGCTCAGACGATTTTAGGCAGGATGGAAATAGAAAAGAAAGCAGCCGCTATCTCTTTGTAAATGTTGCTTTGTTCCCCCATCCCCCCATTACCACCATAATTCTGAACCCCTCTGCCTGTCTCTCAAGGGAATTCTCCAATCATGGACGGGTGTATCTTTCCATTTAAGCAGGGCATCCTGTAAGATTGGGATTGGCTTTTGCAGACACCTAACAGTGCTAAGTTAACTGGCTTGTCAATCAACGTCTTTCATTGCCACTTTCAATAATACGCAGTATTTTATTTTCTGGTATTTGTTCTGAGGTCTTGTGAGTGAATCACATTTATTTAGGTTAGGTTGTCTTTTGAGTTCAAACATGCAAATAAAATGCAAATAACCAATTGAAACTTTACTGACTCCATTGCCCTTTTCCCAAACCAAGTGAGCTTCCTCCGTATGCAGCATTTTATGACACCATAGCCTCCCTCTGGACATGAAAGTTGTTCTGAAAGTTAGGCATCTTAATTTCTCTGCCTCATAAGACTGGAAAGCAGCATCTCATTTATCCTTTGTGGAGAAGGCAAACCCAGAATGCATTGCTTTGGGCTCAGTGAAAAAGTAAATCCAACATTGTGAATTAGGGAGAAAAATGTTATACTGTATAAGCTCAGTGTACTTATAAATTGATTATGTTACTTAAAGGGATTGTTCATCCAAAAATGTGTCTTTCACAAAGGAAAGAAACTCATGCAGGTTTTGAATGACATGAAGGTAAGTAAATAATGAAAGAATTTGCATAAACTATGCCTGTATTTTTTGTCTGCAACCCAGGCTCATTGGAAAAACTGAAAAAGAAAAAACAGATTGGCCATCTGGTTGTACATATCATGGCTTTTCGGAAAGGCTATCGAGTGTGTTGCGCAAACGTTATATGCTCTATTGCAGTGGTTCTCAACTCCAGTCCTCGGGACCCGTTGCTCTACACATTTTGTATGTCTCTCTTATCTGACACACTCAGTTCAGTTCATGGAGTCTCTCTTAACGAGCTGATGATCTGATTCAGGTGTGTTAAATAAGGGAGACATACAAAATGTGCAGAGCAGTGGGTCCCGAGGACTGGAGTTGAGAACCACTGCTCTATTGCATTTGGAAATATTGTACCAATAGTGTTTACAAATGCAAACGTGAGATAAAAATGCGTTTGCTGAAGCAACCATGCCATTTTAAATGCTCATACATATTTTAGTGCTCTTTTATCGTAACCCGTGTTTCACAGGACTCGTAGCTGAGCGCTTCACATCGCAAGTGCAATGCTGTACCAGGTGAGTTCCTGGGCAAATTTACTACCCTAGAAAATGGAGCTGGTTATGTGATGTGAATGTCAATATGTATTTGTTTACAAATCATGAACTAAAGTAAAAGTGTTTTGAGGTAATAACATAGTATTGCACAAGGAACCACATGAAAATAATTATTTATTATTATCTGTGTCCCACGTCAGCAGCAGTTCACCCGATTCAGCATGTTGAATTGGTGTCGGGACCGCCAGTGAGGGACTCTGATTGGCTGTTCACGTTTAGCAAGAATCGTTACACGAGAATGAAAGCGAGCAAAGAAGTCAAGATGGCACGGACAGAAGACTGTTCTAATTTGACCTCATCTTACCTGAGAATTCCAGTACTCAGATATTTTCATGACAACATGAGCTGCCTGGAATGAAGAGTAAAAGTAATCAACATGATTGATATTCATAATGGGAAGCAAGCACTGCTTTGTTTACAGTTTAGAAATCACCTCATGCACACTGGTAACCGCTATTTCCCATTACGGAATCTTTGACAGTTTTCTTCAACAGAATCAGGTGTTTCCTCAAGCTTAGGGAAGGCGCATACAAGAGCCACCAAAGCCATTTAGACTGCCTAATAGTGTTAACACAGGGAGACAGGTTAATAACAGCAGTATTTAATCCATTAAACATCTTAAAAGTAGCAACACTGCTGAGATTATACTCAGTGAATTTAGATCACAAGCGTCCATTCAGTGAACATCTACGTCTGTAGCCGGAGCCATAGCCCTGTATCATGGTGGATGCTAAAATGAGACAAATTCTATCAAATTCGTCACTTCTATCGTTTAAGGTCTGTATTATTATTTTAAAGACTTCTTTAAAGTCATTCAGTTTTACTTTTAAATTTACATTCAAATTTAAATTCATTTACAAATTGCCCTCTAAATGTATAAAATCCTGTAACATTATTTCTTTTAACATCTCTGTGTCTATGATTTTCAACTGAAACACGGGGCTTTACTATAAATAGCTTATTATCACTCATGATACAGGCTTGTATAACAGCTTTCAGCTGACATTGAATGAGAGAGAGAGACTCTGAGGTGTTTCAGGACTGGAACACTGCCTTTTCAAAAACTTCTAACATCAGACTTTATCTATCATCTTTTAACACTAGCCCAACTCAAGACATCTTTGCCAGAAATGACATTCGTTTTCAAATAAACTTCTAAAAAATATTATTATAGATCTTTCCTTCAAAATGATTTCCTTAAGACTTCAATCTTTTGACCTTATTTAATCTCTTATTCTTTCTCAGACGAAAATTTTAATATCGTCATTTAAACACTGATCTACTTTCACATTAATACCAGAAATTTCTGTCACTTTATCACTTTCTTTTTTACACCTTCTGAGTGGGCATTTACAGTTACGTGCTGAATGGCCCTGCTGACCATAATTAAAACACTCTCTGTCATCTGGTGGGTTTGTGTATTAGCCTCAACAACAGCAGCAGAAACCTTGCCTATAGTTTTATCATTGTGAGCTTGCAAACGGCTCCAACTTACTGCACACCCTTGTAGCAGTGTGTCCCAATCAGGAATGTAAACAGAGCCACTGATAAGCAGTTCTCTGTATTCTTTTGACAGTCCACCAGTGGCAGATTCAATTACAATAGCCGAATCATAATCTTCATCATTATCATTGGCAGCACATTAATTTTCTTAAGCTGCACGGAAAATCACTCAACATCTCTAAGGGGTTTTCACATAGTTTCCGTTTAACTTTAGTCCGAATTGTTCAAGGAAATGATCCCCGACCCATAATTTCATTTACTTGCTTTTTGTAATCATCGTAAGCAATACGAGGCTAAATTAAAAAAAAAAAAAAAAATCAGTTTCTTTCTTTGTTTGTAGCCAGTCAAGTTGTTGTTTATCTGCCAATCGTAATCAAAACCCTGACTACCCATTTTCTTAATAATTTCTGCACATTTTTTTTTTTTTTTTTTTTTTTTTTTTTTTTAAGTCAGAGCTTCTGAGCACAGCTGCTTACAGCATTTGGTCTCTTCTGACTCACTATTTGTTTCAGGACTGTTCAGGTTACTGATCAAGTTACTCAATTTGTCTGCCATATCTTAATCACAGTTCAAACTCACCTGAAGTTATTGCAGAAATGGAGGCGGCGATCTTTGAACAACACAGCTTGGCTTCTGTGTGATGAAACTGCAAAGTATACTCCAAAATCATAGTTACATATACTGGTCCACGCCAATTTGGGTCACAACTTTTTTATTTTTTTTCTCGGAATCGTTCCTGATGCATCCCTGGCAAACAACCCTATTTTTGTTAGTATCCCTACCTGTCTGATTCACTAAATTCGGGGTACCCCTATCTGAGATGGAAGAGATGGATCAGGTTTGCGGTGCCACTGGACCTACAATCCAGGGACGTACTCTGCTGTGGTGGCGCTACACCAATGCCCACCGGGGCCCCCACTGAGCATGATTCGATTTGCACTATCTGCTGCCGTTAACCGTAACGACGCTATAAGCGACTTCTTATACTTTAGTATAAATATTTAGCACTTTCTGGTGCGTAGCACTGCCTGCTACATCTAACGACGCTAGCGACTTCTTATACTTTAGCATAATTACCCTCGTCGGAGTGAAGCTCAGCCGCTCTCCTTTTCCAATCTCTTCCATTCAGACAGCCCTAAAGCAAATAATAAACTCTTTCTACCTGGTTTGCTGATTTGCCAGGGGTGTCACCGAGAATAATTTCCCACATCCTCCACCATTACTGTTAGGGGGTAACAGTTTAGGACCCAGTGACCAGATGTTTGAAAGAAGAAGAAAAGTTTTACTGAAGATGGTTTGCAGTTTCATCAGCAGAAGTCAGCTTCAAGACACTCACAGGAGTTCGTAGGCCGCCCCCTTCAAAACAGTCAAAGCAAAAATTATTCAGACACCAGATAGGATTTTTTTGTATGTTATTTTTTTTACTAGTGGGTGCAGGACGCTATAGTTAATTTATGTAAGTGAGGATAGCGAAATAAAGTAAACTGTGACATATTATACCCCAAAATTCGTCATACAGTGGACTACCAGTAAAATGTATAAAAAATTGTGACCAAAAATTATTCAGACACTTTTTTTTCTTTAATTAATGTGACCTTTTTTACACCACATACATCAAAATTAAGCATTGATTGGTAATTGGTTGACCTTATTTGGTATTATCTAATTGTGTACTTAAATTCAACTGCTGAAAGCTGACAGCTATTCAACCTAATTCATTTGTAAGATAGTCTGACAGAAGGATGGCCAAAACCAGTGAAATATCAACTGATTTGATAACTCTGAGTTCTTGTCATAATTTATTACCATTTTCTAAACTATAGCGAATAAACTGTGATAATGTGAGAAATGATGAAGGCGTCTGAATAAATTTAGGTTTGACTGTATCTGCAGCTAGTTTTGGTTTCTCTTTTTTGAATAACGAATATAGACTATTGATACCTGCTGATATAGACAGTTATTTCCTTACACACAGGCGCAGAAGGCATGCTAGTTGACAGTCATCTGTAGTCTTTACAATGTGTTCAAGCCCAGACGCAGCTGATGCGAAGCGACAACACAGTTAACTTTCGCTGCCGCTAGGTCTTTGACGTCGGCTTGGTGTGTCACAGCCTTTAATCACTAATCTCTCCGGTCATCCCTGTAATCATAATTTGTGTGTAAAGGAATACAAGTTGTATTAATGCCACTAGTGTTAATTTCAACTGGAAACTGCAGTGAATTGTACATATAGGTACATACACTTATGGGGTTTGCAAAAATGCAGGTAGAGGCACCTTTTTTCAATGAGTCTAAATGCATTAGCTTAGCAACATGCTAATGCCAAACTCTTGACTTGATCTATTTTATCGTGCAAATCAAGTCCATTGTGGAGTGATGAGCATTCAAAATCAGTCATGATGTTCAGTTAAGTTTCTGCCTTAGAAATCTGCCTATGTAGACAGTAGGTAGCAAAGCAGCTCACTAAAGCAGAGCTCATGTCACACTGTCTGGCTACTGTGACACTGAGCAGGAGATGAGTAAACTGAGAAACCTACTATCATGAGAGGTTGCTCCTCTGCAGGAGATTGATTGATTGGCCATTCACAGGATCTCATGTGTCCTTCAGACCAGAGCAGGGAAGGACAGGCTGTGAAATACAGAGATAGACTCTGGGCTGCCGTTCTCTACCTATATAAAAAAGTTCTGAGTTTGTGCCACAATACAACATATGCCTAGTGCAACAGTAAAATACCCATTCAGAATCTCTATTGACAAATTGATGAAAGTATAAACCTTTGGAGACAGACCTTACATGAGGTTTAAGGTTTTTAAATGATGGTTTATAAAACGGATAGTTCCAACTGTAAATTCTGATTAGATGAGTCACGTTCAAATCTGAGCTGTAAAATGACTATAAACTCACACCTGTGACTGCACATTCTATATTAATGTGCCAAGTTAGTGTGTTGCTTGGTAACTGTAAATGGCATGCAGCTAGAATAATTAACTATTTTACATGGAAGCACTGTTTATTCCAATAATTATTCATAATAATTAAAAAATCAATGACATGTTTATTGAACATTAGTTTCTTATCGGGTAAATTCACTGTATATGGCCTCATATGGCTTATTGATTTAATATGTGTCTGTATAAGTAAATATTTTACTGTAAAATATGTATTTGAAAACATTTTGTTCATATAATTGAAATAGAATAAAAGTTTTATTTCACTTTCGTCCATTTTTATGGTTTTGAAAGTGCTTTATAAATAAAAGTTATGTTGAGTTGCTTTTAAATATTCAAATGTTTATTTACTTAAGAAACATTTCAGGACAATTTGCCCAATTCCTACTAAACAACAGAAGTGAGATTCACCAATCAATCAGAGAAGCAACTGTTACTGTAGTCTCACTCAGTCTCAGACATGACGTCACACCCATAGACCGTTGGCTCCGCTGAACATCTGTATGATGTTACAATGTTATGATGAACTAAATGCCTTTCTCCAGTGACGTTCTGATTTGTTAAAAGCGTTTCTGATGATTTTTAGAAGGCAGACTGAGATGGCGAAAGGGAACATGTCGCTAGTCGCTTTTTTGAAAAAATTACGCTAAAGGGGTCTGAAAAGTCACAAAAAATATCGACAAAGGCGCTAAGTTGGCAACATTGTGCAGGCCAGTCTGTTATTGTAGGGACATAGACTTTATCATTTTCACGCCCCTGAAGGTGACTCTGAACAAAACAAACTGTGATTGGTTGCTTGGGCTGCCTCTTGGGCAGTCCTTGGCCAATGAAAGCTGCTGTGGAGTCCAGACCTTCTACTGTCGCTCTGGAAATGGCAATACAGTTGGTCCATACTAAGTTTTTGCAGGCTAGCTAGATAGCATTAGCTTCAGTAACAATATTGAGCTACCCTCATAATATCTTTAACCTTTATTTTTTTCTTCCTGATTTTAATATACATTTCCTTCAAATGTTGTAATGTGTTTAATCTCAGCAATTTTTGGTTTGGTTCAAGGTTCAGAACCACCAATGTGCAGCATCCACCTGGATGATGCAACGGCAGCGATATTGCACCAGAATGCCCACCACACACCAGCTTATTGATGGAGATGAGACAGAGAAAAATACTTTGGGAAACAAGTTAAAACATGCTGTACCCTATTGTAATATATTTAATAGTTTTGCATTAAAGAAAATCCAAAATCATTCATTTGTATTAATTTCTGTGAGAACACTGCTGTGGATTTTCTGTATCGTTTGAATGGCTGCTTCGTAAGCTAGTCTTTGCAGTGTCCCTATTAGTTTTTTATCCTGTATTTTCTCTCTAATCTACATTGTGTTTGTTGGACGCAAATGTGTAGCAGACAGCACAGGATTGAACAGTTTGCGAGCATCAGCTCACAAACTGTTGCTCAAATCTTGTCCTCTCTCAGATGGATGCGGTTCAGACATGCTTTGTTTAGGGAACTTCAGACAGAGCGACTGGAATTTCAAATATAAATGGTTGAAATGAATGCACAATGTGCCCATTGAGACAACGGGACTTTCCTGACCCGGCCTTTCGTTCTTATTGTCCGGAATTTGTCAAATATTTGCTAAGTCTCACAGCACACAGGGGCCCGTGGCATCACTGCCATCTTCAATGAGCCCACTCTCATTTTAAATGTTAATTGCCTTCCCTGAGCCTTCTCATTACACCCCCAGTAAATGATATGCTGCAGCCTCAGTGAAAGAGCTCTCATTTATCCTGAGAATGTGATAAAAGATCCATGCAGGTTTACCCTGATCTCCAATTTGGCAATGAAATGAAGGGAAATGCTTGTCAACTCTATGCACACACACACACACACACACACACACACACACACACACACACACACACACACACACACACATATATATATATATATATATATATAATTATTATTTTTTTTAACTCTGTAAGGTGGATTTCATGTAATGAAAGGACAGGATTTGTTTTCTTGGTGTTTGTGTTGCACTTATTAACGTAGGACGCCTGTCATTTTTATCTACTGATTCGTATTGAATTATGATCACTGTAGTTTTTTTCTGAGGTGCGAATGTGTGTTGGTCTGTACAATCATATGTAGTCAATATTATAAGAAGCCAGTTTTATTTTATTTGGTCACAACAAATGTGTATTGTTTAAATGTTTTGTTCTTGTCCTGTGTACACAATCATTATTGTTCCCTTTCGTGGTCACTCCGAGTTACGTCGGATGACGACGATTGGGGTTTCGCTTAGAAGCCTATCACCTTCGAGTATATAAAACGAGCCAATGGCAATGAAATGCCATGGGTCTGCGGAATTTGCATAGCGTATCTCCGCCCACCGCAGGGGGTATATAAGGAAGTACGCTGCAAACATGCAGATATGTTTTCGCTTCGGAGCCGAGAACTTCTCCACTCCTGCAAGCCAAAAATTCTGAGTTAGTCTTCTCATCCCTTCGAGACGAGCGAACTCTCCGGTGTTGGTGTGACGGCGATTTCAGCGAGTGCTCACTACCCTGCTGATCTGTTCAGTGATCTGACAGAAAGTGTGATTTCTCCCTGTTCGCTTCAGCATCCGCAGAGTTTTTCCTCTCACAAAAAGAGCATTGCACGTGGCACGTCTTTTTAAAGATGCCTCGCCCGTGCACTTCTGGTTGCGGTCGCGACATATTTTTCTCTGATGGGCACAATCTCTGCTTAGCGTGTTTGGGCGTTGATCACGCTAAAGCAGCGTTTGTGGGTGACTCATGTTCTCACTGCGGGAACATGACCATCTCCATGCTGCGGTCGAGACTCAATGAGCTCACTAGAGCGAGAGTCCCCTCATCCACACCCCGATCTACGGTCTCCCCGGGAGGCTGTACTTCGGCTGGTGGCCAGGGTGACCTGAGGGTAACTGTGTGGGACACACCGCCGACACGTCCACGGTCCACACACCCCTCTTCAGCATTGGTACCCGCGAGTGTCCAAACTGAAACCGCTGGTCCCTCTACGGAGGCCCCGCGTGTTTCGTTTGGCGCTCCAGAGGAGGATACGATGTCGATCGCTGCATCACAAGGTGGGCGTGAGTCCTTGGGAAGTGAGGATTCGGCTGTGTGCGCTCGCGGCTGGATGATTGGTTTTTGGGAGCGGCCGCTGACACTCGTCGCCGCCCAACCCCAATACCATTCTTCCCGGAAGTGCATGAGGAAGTCACGCGGTCCTGGAAGGCTCCCATGTCTTCCCCTGATCGTCCGTCGGCTTTCTCCGCCTTTCCTCCCCTCGATAAGGCTGATGCTTGTGGGTACACTGGGATTCCCACGGTTGAATGTTCTGTCGCGATGCAGCTGTGTCCGGCGAGCGCTTCATCACGTGGTGATCCTAAGCACCCGTCCAAAGCCTGTAGATTCTCGTCTACCATGGTGGCGAAATCTTACAGAGCGGCGGGACAGGCAGCTGCCTCTTTGCATGCCATGGCCGTCTTACAGGTCTACCAGGCCAAGATGCTCCGTGACATGCACGAGGGTAGGACAGACCCAGGGCTCTTCGATGAGCTGCGCGCCGCCACCGACCTCGCTCTCCGGGCGACGAAGGTGACCGCGCGCTCCCTGGGTCTGGTGATGTCCACAGCTGTGGTCCAGGAGAGACATCTCTGGCTGAACCTGGCTGATATGCGTGAGCCAGAGCGGACTCGTCTGCTCGACGCTCCCATATCCCAGGCCGGCCTTTTCGGCGGTGCAGTCGAGGACTTTGCCCAACAGTTCTCGACTGCTCAGAAGCAGACTGAGGCGATTAAGCACATTCTGCCCCGACGCTCCGCTGCTCAGCCGTCGGTACAGAATCCTCAGCCTGCTCGCCGCCGAGGGCGCCCTCCCGCGGCTCCCGCCCCTCCCGCACGGCCCCAGCAGCAGCCTTCATCTGGGCCGCGTCGTGGAGGAAGCCGTAGGAAGGCGCCACAGCCCTCTCCAGCCCCGCAGCCCGCTAAACGCCAGGCTAAGCGGCGCTCCTGAGACGGGCAGCTCAGGATTGGCTCTCTTTTCTGTTCAGGAGCTGGTAGCAGGGCCACTCCTTCCCCCGGTGGAGGGCCGGGGGAGAATCTTTTGTTCTCCACTCCCTGCTGCTCGTCCAAGGACGAGCAGTACCCTAATGTGGTTAAAGACAGAATCGAATTTCCCAATCCTGAGCCAACAGAGCCTGAGGGCCACAGTGCGCGCCACCCTCGGGTCCCGCCACTGCCGCCCTCCTCTGTCCCAGAGGTGCGGGATGACAGCACGCGCCGCCCACGGGCCACGCTCCTCTCATCCCCCTCTGTCGCCAGACCCCTGCCAGAGCACGCCCCCGTGGGACGCGCGCCCTCCCCCGACGGTACGTCTGTGGTTCGTATGACCCCGCTGGTGCACTTTCTGGAGGCCTGGCTAGAGCTTCCCAGACTGTCCCGCTGGGTCGCGAGAACCATCAGGCTCGGCTACGCGATTCAGTTCGCGCGATCTCCTCCCCGCTTCAGGGGAGTCCGCTTCACTATGGTCGGTGGCAATGCCCCTGTCATGAGAGCGGAGGTCGCCACCCTACTGGCGAAGGGTGCGATCGAGATTGTCCCTCCAGCCGAGATGAAGTCCGGCTTCTACAGCCCTTACTTCATTGTACCCAAGAAGTCCGGTGGGTTACGGCCAATCCTCGACCTGCGCGTCTTGAACCGCTCCCTTCACAGGCTGCCGTTCAAGATGCTAACGGCCAAACACATCCTCCAGTGTGTGCGGCCGCAGGATTGGTTTGCAGCGATCGACCTGAAGAACACAGACCGTTTCTACGGTTTGCTTTCGAGGGGCAGGCATACCAGTACGCGGTTCTCCCTTTCGGGCTAGCCCTGTCTCCTCGCGTCTTCACGAAGGTCGTCGAGGCAGCCCTTGTTCCCCTCCGGGAACATGGGGTTCGCATCCTGAACTATCTCGACGACTGGCTAATCCTAGCTCACTCTCGAGACCAGGTTTGCGAACACAGGGACCTAGTGCTCCGGCACCTAGCTCGTCTGGGCCTTCGGGTCAACTGGGAGAAGAGCAAACTCTGCCCCGTGCAGAGGATCTCTTTTCTCGGTATGGAGATCGACTCGGTCGCCATGTGCACGCAGCTTACGAGCGAGCGCGCGAGCGCGCGCAGTCACTGCTGACTTGTCTTCGTCAGTTCGAGGGCAAGAGTGCGGTTCCACTGAAATTATTTCAGAGGCTCCTGGGGCATATGGCATCCGCAGCCGCAGTAACGCCGCTGGGATTGCTTCATATGAGACCGCTTCAGCTTTGGCTTCGCGATCGAGTCCCGAGGTGGGCATGGCAACACGGCACGCTCCGAGTCCCAGTGACTCCAGCCTGCCGTCAGACCTTCACCCCGTGGACGAACCTCAATTTTCTACGGGCCGCTGGGGACAGGACCCCAGCGCCTTTGGCATGTCAATTGCCTCGAGTTGCTGGCTGTACGTCTCGCCCTGCACCGCTTCCATGCGCTGCTCAGGGGTCAGCACGTACTAGTCCGATCAGACAATACCGCAACAGTAGCGTACATCAACCATCAGGGTGGTCTACGCTCCCGCCGTATGTCGCAACTCGCTCGCCACCTCCTCATATGGAGTCAGAAGCATCTAAGGACGCTTCGAGCCATTTATATCCCGGGACACCTGAACCAGGCAGCCGACGAGCTGTCTTGAGTTCGGCCTCTCGCTAGAGAATGGCGACTCCATCCCCAGACGGTCCAGCTGATTTGGGATCAGTTCGGTGACGCACAGGTAGATCTGTTTGCCTCCCACGCCTCGTCCCACTGCGACCTGTATTATTCCCTGACCGAGGGCACGCTCGGCACGGATGCACTGGCTCACAGCTGGCCGCGGGGCCTACGCAAGTATGCGTTTCCCCCAGTGAGCCTTCTTGCGCAGACCTTGCGCAAGATCAGGGAGGACGAGGAGCAGGTCATTTTGGTTGCCCCGTATTGGCACAACCGGACCTGGTTCTCCGAACTAGTACTCCTCGCGACAGCACCTCCCTGGCCAATTCCTCTGAGGAAGGACCTCCTTTCTCAGGGACGGGGCACCCTTTGGCACCCTCGTCCCGATCTTTGGAACCTCCACGTGTGGCTCCTGGACGGGACGAGGCAGGTTTGAGTACCCTACCACCAGCGGTGGTGGCTACCATCACTTCCGCTAGAGCATTGTCCACGAGACATGCCTATGCGTTGAAGTGGAACCTCTTCGTCAACTGGTGTTCTTCTAAACATCGAGAACCCACGAATTGCCCCATCAGTGTCGTGCTTTCCTTCCTGCAAGAAGGGTTGGAGCGAAGGCTGTCTCCCTCCACCCTGAAAGTGTATGTTGCCGCCATTGCCGCACATCACGAAGCAGTTGATGGTAAGTCTCTGGGGAAGCACGACCTGATCGTCAGGTTCCTGAGGGGAGCGAGAAGACTGAATCCTCCTCGTCCTCCCCTCGTACCCTCTTGGGACCTCTCAGTGGTTCTAACTGCCCTGCAGAGTGCTCCATTTGAGCCTTTGCAATCAGCAGAGCTTAAGTTCCTGTCTATGAAGACAGCGCTCCTGGTTGCATTGGCCTCCATCAAGAGGGTAGGGGACCTGCAGGCATTTTCGGTTGACGGAAGCGTGCCTGGAATTCGGGCCGGCTAACTCTCACGTGATCCTGAGACCCCGGCTTGGATACGTGCCCAAGGTTCCTACCACACCCTTTCGAGACCAGGTAGTGAACCTGCAAGCGCTGCCCTTGGAGGAGGCAGACCCAGCCTTGGCACTGCTCTGTCCAGTACGCGCCCTTCGTGCTTACGTAGACAGAACGCGGTGTTTCAGGACCTCAGACCAGCTCTTTGTCTGTTATGGTGGGAAGCTGAAGGGAAAGGCTCTCTCAAAGCAAAGGTTATCTCACTGGATAGTGGATACCATTGCTTTGGCATACCAACAGCAAGGTCGTCAATGCCCCCTTGGTGTGAAAGCCCACTCCACTCGGAGTGTGGCTTCCTCTTGGGCTCTAGCGCATGGCGCCTCGCTAACAGACATTTGTAGAGCTGCAGGCTGGGCGACACCCAACACATTCGCAAGATTCTATAATCTCCGAGTAGAGCCAGTTTCTTCTCATGTACTCGCTTCAACCAGCCGGTACTAGATTCTGCTCAGGTGTCTTCGCTTGCTCGCCATTCCTCTCCACGGACGGGATACGTGCGATTATCTTCTCAGGTGAGTCTGATAAGCTCTGAGTTTCCTCCAGCACTGGTTACGTCAACGCCTGACTTATGCCATTCTGCCATAACGCAGCTTTTGCGCTTGACTAGGTGCCTCCATGTGCATGGTCCCCCCTCTGGGCGACCCCCACATGTGTATTCCACTGTAAGTCTCTTTGTTTCCCTTGGCAAGCCACCTTGCCTCCCCTGGGGTTTAAATATTCCACCTGCGGCTGGACACCCCAGTGATACCCCATATGCATCCCTCTGGGTCGTATGTGTATTCCAAGTCCCCCCCGTAATGGTTGGGCATAATTGCATATTTCCTCTGAGATATGCTTCCCAGTGTACCTTGGTATTCCTGTGTTAAGTAGGACTCCTTCGTTCGTGCTAGTCTCACAACAGGGAGCTCAGACTTACGCAGGGCACTGGATGACAGCCGAGGTGGCGTGATTAGACTGGAACCCCAATCGTCGTCATCCGACGTAACTCGGAGTGACCACGAAAGGGAACGTCTCGGTTACGTCTTCCTGCCACTTCCGCTGTATCGCTGAACAACGCCTGGGTCCAGTTTCGACTCCTCAGCGAAGACATATCTGCATGTTTGCAGCGTACTTCCTTATATACCCCCTGCGGTGGGCGGAGATACGCTATGCAAATTCCGCAGACCCATGGCATTTCATTGCCATTGGCTCGTTTTATATACTCGAAGGTGATAGGCTTCTAAGCGAAACTCCAATCGTCGTCATCCGACGTAACGTCTCCGTTCCCACTCAGGGAACGAGGGTTACATCCGTAACCGAGACGTTCTTTATTGCAAAATAAATTAGACTTAGAAATGTTTTTACTCCATTTATACACTGCAGAAACCAATATTTATCACTTGCACGTCTTCCAGGTGAATGAAATGTTTTTACTCCATTTACACACTGCAGAAAGCAATATTTATCACTTGCACGTCTTCCAGGTGATTTCTTCCTGAAAGATCTTTTCACCTGGGAACTCTTGTATTTTTTATTTCATCCTGAGCCTCTGAATCCAAAACAAAACCAGACAGGCACGTGGGGTCTTAAAATTGTAAATTTTTTCAGCTTTTGTTTACATTGTCCATATAATAGCAATACACCTCAGTTGTTAAAATAGTTATTCAGGACTTGTTATAGAAACAACACACATATTTACGAAACCTTCCTTTGAATGCTATGTCTGTGAGATGCAGTCTGTTTCTCAAATCTTCTGGGAGATTGTTGGAGATGTACACTGTTATGTAATCACAAGGTTGTTTTGTGAATGCAGATGCATATTTTGACAATATAACTATGAACTCTTGTATTCCTGAATTTGGTGTCTTGATTTGCTCTGTATATTTTAGGTCACTTTAAACTTCTGCAGTGACTTTGGAGACAGAATTGTTATTCGCTGTTGTTACATAAGCATTTTTCTTTGCAGATCTGTTTGGGGTGAGGAAGGGGCGTAATGTCAAATTCATTGCATAGAGAGAGATGAGTATGCCAATCGTCAGAGCCTGAGGCTGTGCACCTCCATCGTCAGCTTGGCTCCAAACACCACACACTGTAATGCCATCTGGCAGAAAGGTCAAAATAGACTGATCCAGAATCAGCACTCTGGTTTTACAAAGCTGGGCTCGGGCCTTACTTAAATTTATAGCATTGCATCTCTTAGACATACAGAATCATTCCTCAAAGTCTCTGTGAAAAGTATGTTGAGAGTTCTACATGAGACAGGATCATTAAGTTGAAGGCGCAGTCACTGTAAAAACAGACTAAATTTCACATTAAAAATTATTATTATTATTCATTTTAAGATTTTATATATAGTATTATTATTATTACTATTATTATTAATAATAATAATAATAATAATAATAATAATAATAATGCCACAATTTAAATATCAATCTTTTGTATAAAGATTCATATTTAAAAATATATATTCTCTATATTAATGATAATAATAATAGTAATAATATTACAATAATATACAATAATAATAATAATTATTATTATTATTTCAATATTCAATAAAATAATAATAATTTATCCAAATTTGTAATATCCAATATTGTTGTTATTATTATTATTATTATTTCTATTATTATAGTGAATATTAAAATTCTTTGTACAAGAGATTCATATATAATAATAATAATAATACCTATTATTATTATTATTATTATTATTATTATTACTACACTGAAAAATAAGTTAATAATCATCATTATTATTATTATTATTATTAATACTACAGTGAAAAGTTAATAATAATAATAATTAGCATCATAATCATCATCACCATTATTATTTTTATTGCAGTATTTTTTAACGTGTTATACAAAAAAAAAGAAAAAGAAAAAAAAATTAGAAATGTTCACAGAGAACTGAAGGTATTGTTCTTCCAAAACTTTCAGTTGTAGTTTTGCCTGCAATACTAAACTAAACAATAGTATGGCATCTTTTAATTGGTTGTCCCATGCTTCTTCAATGAATGGGCTTGTGTTCCTGCACTTCCATTTGGAAAATACTGTGATGCCACCAGTATTTTGAGACTTAAGCAGCACCATAACGCTCAAAACTAGTAAGCAATACTTATTGTTTGAACTGAAAGTCAGTGCCTCAATAACTCTCAGCTTCTCCTTGTTTGGATGCATTTGATTCTCTTGCACATTATTCCTCCATTTTGCATCATACACCATTTCTCGGTCTGTTTGGGATGAGAGGGCTGCTTTCTGCCTGAAGGTGAACCGTGTGACACCCCACCAAAGTGACAAAAAAGGAGTTGTCACTGAGTGGCGCCTTTTTAAGATCCCAAGTGTGCAGCAAGACTAGACCTCAAAGAGTTCATTGTTAGCATGATAATGTTTAAAGTGGGTTGGTTTTATTTACAGCAAGCTGTGTTGTGTATATTATTTTGTGATATGCAATTGAGATGAGAGCTTTGTAGAGTTATTTGCATTCTCCCTCCACGCATCCCTTGTCTTGTGCATAGATAAGGAGTCCTTTGTCTGTGATTGGTCATTAACCTGGTTGAAGAACCGGTGTTATGATGCTGAACTCCCTGCAGCAACTGACTGGCGGCTGGTTGCCTTGGAAACATACGATTTCAAGCGCAATGCACTGGACTAAGTTAATGTTCAAAGGGGCATTGGTACAAGAGGGCAGCAAGAAAAAGTTAATTGCTTTTGGATATTCAACCATAACAGCACCAGGAACAGCTTTCACAGAGGCTGGAGAGAGGGAAAACATTTGAAAAGTTTTATAATCCTTCCCTCGCCCAGAATAGCAGGTCTTTCGTGATGTTCCTGGGAATATGCTCCCCTGGTGTTGCGTGGATGCCTGGGATTGGAGCTTAAGTCTGCTTCAATATGATCGCACAATAGATGGATCTTACATGTTGGGTAGGGGGATCTACAGTGAAAAAAGCACTTACGAAACAGAAATCCTCACTACAAAGAAACGAGGTGAAAAGGCAGTAATTTAACCAGATGCCCCACTCAGCAGAGGAGGGATTAAAATGCACTGCGGCTTATCTTGCCCCTAAGACCTTGACTGTGGAATCGCAGGTTTTGCAAAAACACTGCCAAGGTCACACCTTTATTAAGGTTCTTTTATGTGTTAATGAGAACGTGGGGGCGACTCAGAGAAAGGTATTCAGGTTCTCACCCTCTGTCCCTCCTTCAGGTCTTACTGTACTAATGAAAGGAGGAACGGAAATTTGACGGGCATGTCCTGTTTGACAATATGCGGAGGTGAAGTGAGCGAGGACTTTAATGTGTCAGCAGCTTAGAAAGGTGAAAGCTAGAGCACATGTCCAAGACAGCCTGAACTTTCAGTGGGGGAAATTAAGTGATTTTTTTTTAATGCAGGACAGACTGCAGGCTGTAAGATTTTACAATAGTTAGTTTTGGTTCTCTAATCTGATTGGACAAGCAACACTCTACTGTTGTACTTGTTGTGTTATTATATCTATATAGGCTAGCTGGTATCAATTCTTTACAATTTAAGAAATAATACTATTATTATTATTTTAATAACAGTGAATATGCAGTGAGTTGGTTATTTTTATTATTATTTGTATTTTATTTTTCCATATGTTTTCAGTTTAGTTTAGTCTGTTGTTATTCACTGAATATTTTGCTTTAATTTTCCAAGAAGCATATGGATTTGTAATAACATGAGTGTGTCCCGGGTTGTGTGGTGCAAGACAAACACACGACGAACAAGATGAAGTTAAACAGGCTTTAATAATCCACAAGGCATGTTCCAACACAGCTTGGCAATCCAGCACGACGTACACTGACGAGACCCGACAAAGAAACTCAGACAGAACTGAACTTAAGTAGTAACTAGACGTCCTGTTTCATGTGTACATGTGTGTTCCATATTGTGGACTTTTCTTTTCTTCCACTTAATTTATTCACTCTGTTCTCTGCTCTGGAGTTAAAGAACCTTTAGGTCTCTATTGTTGGGAAGGACATCTATGATGACTGACTCTCCTGCAGTGTAACAGACCTAGACCTACTCTCAAACTATATGGAAGCTGATTGGAGTCCTATGGACATGCGGGGTCAAATCAGAGCTCCATTCATATCACATCCATAATGCAATTCAATGGATTTCTCCCTGAACTCAAACCCTGGTTCTATTTAGATTGAAGGTCCCTGTCACTGCAACTAGACTTCAAGAGGACTCTTAAGACTTTCACTTAGAGAAAACAATAGATGTTTAAGAGGTAGATTTGGAAGGAAAAAAATTATTCCGATAGTCCACTTTAGACATTCTACTAACTAAAAGTAAGTACAAATGCTAAATAAACCTATGCTGTTGGATAACCCTAAACCTGACCCAAAAATGAAAATTCTAGCCATCATTTCATTAAAAAAAAAAAACATTTTCAGTTTCTTATATTGAACACTAGAGATAGTGCTCTTTTCCATATAATGAAAATGGATGCCAATTCAAGTCCCCAAAAGGACAGGCCTTAATTTCAGACAAAAAGAAAAGCATATGGATGTGGATGACAATGACATGTGGGTGAGTAAATGATAACTTCTTTTAATGTTTGGGTGAACTATCTTATTAAATATCCCAACTACATTTTGTACAACCATGTCTCAACCAATTCATTTGCTTGGGTTGTTTCTTTGGACAATAGATTAACAAACCAGAATATGTCTGTTGTTAATAGTAATTTTAACTAGAGGGGCAATAGCACAATTGTTGAGTGTAAGTTCTGGTAAATGAGCCAAGCTGATTTTAAAAGATGATTAATTAACACTGTGAACACCCAGCCTTGAACAAATAGGGAAAAAGCGATGACATGTTCTTCCTTTTAAAGACCTAATAATTTCTGTTTGTTAATTTGTCATTTGCATGCATGTATCTCTAAACACAAGGACAGCACAAACATCAAAGCTTTACAGTGGTACTAAGAGAGATTAGTATTCTCTTCACTCATACAATTGGCTGTAAGCAATAGGCTCTGAATTATGGCCAAGGTTTATGCTCCAGGTAAAACTCCGAACCACATTTATCTTTCATGTTCTGTCAATATGTTCTGATAGTGGAAGGCCAAAACAGATGCTTGTTAAAAGAGCAGAGAATGAAGAGCGTGGAAGAATTTGACATTCCATTTGATTTGGATGATGAAAAAAATATTTCAAGATATATTTCAACTGGGCGAATGAAAAGTCTCAAAACCGTGGTTATGAAATATATATGCCTATGTGTATTTTCTATATTATAATATTGTTTCAATAGGTTGTCCAAAAGAGTTGTCAGTAAGGGGTGAAAACCCTTGAATTGGAAATTATGAATTGGAGCCCATTTTATAGCTAAAAATTGATAAAGCAATAGATTAAAAAAAAAAAAAACCTGTCAGATCACTTCTCAATATACTGCAGAAATTATGACTGCTAAATGTGGAATGCATTCAGGTTTCACCACAAAAGTGAATGTTAAACTTCATTTTGGCCTTTAAATCGAGGCATTAATCAATATCGAAGAAAAGGGAAAAGGACTCTCTCAATTAATATCGAAGTACATTCTTTTTTTTTCTTTTTTAAAAATCTACTTCCTCAAACATTTTGTTAAACTCTCAAAGGCCTGAAAGTGTTTCATTTGAGTGGGAGGTGAGAGAGTGGGTTGTTTTCATGAAGCCATCAAAGAGAATGATTGGTAAAATAATCCACAATTACAGTGTTTCCATCCTGCAAAACAGAGCAAAAATGAATGCAGTGTTTCAGTGGAGGGAAAAAAAAAAAGAAATTGGCGTAATGTTGAAGCCAGCCTTGCTAAAATGCTCCTGACTTTCTTTTTAAATGCTACTGTCTCTGAAGTCTCAATGCAAAACTGGCTGTCAGCCTCTACAGAGTGTGTCAGGACTGTTTTTGGTGTGTTTTGTTACCACCTCAGTGCGCCATTCTCTTCTGTGACCTCAGGTAGGGGGTCTGGTTAGTAGAGGGATACATTTTCTCGTGTCACTCTATAACCAAAGAAAATCATGGGAGAAAATCTTGATCATTTGAAACAGAGGCACATGCAGGAGATGTTATTGTTTTGGACTACACGCATGTTGTGCTGGTTTAGAATAATAATAATAATAATAATTATATACAGTATATATATATAACTCGTCTCCAACTGCACTTCCTGTCAACTAACATCATAATAAAGGCAAAAACACCAAAAATAAATATATACAAAAAAAGAAAATGTATTGAAACCATTGAAATAAAGTTTCCACACCTGCCTTATATAGCAATCACATTATTGTGATTTAGTCCTTCAACAGTACTGTACATTTTCCGGGTTCATCTATCAGATATTTTCTTTGAATTCTGTTCTTGATATTTTCCATCCTGCTTCCAGAGCCGAATTGTTGCACTCATAACTTTTAACTCGTTGGACATGCATCAGTGTAAAACCTTGGGAATAGTATCACGCTCTGAATATTCACCGCAAGTGTAGTTGGCAGATAGTTTACTTTACTCAGCAGCATAAACGCCAATGCCCCCTAGCCCCCCTCCGAACCACTTAAGATTGCTGAACGCCCACATCACATTTAAATCCAAGAATACACTCATTCAGCCCGAGTGTTTCCTTCCGTTTTTCAAGCCCACTGCACAGGAGGGAGTCCATGCAGAAGGGATTTATTAAATTCGGCTATTGTACCTGCTGTAAGTGATAGATTTGGAGAGAACTAGCAAAACGGTACAAAAATAATAATCTCCCAAGCATGAGACATGACAAGTGAACAGCCATGAAAAAAAAAGAAACGGGGACAGGAGAAAATTGGATTTTCAAGAATGCCTTGTTTCACAAAAAAGGAAAAAAAAATGACCAGTCAGAAGGTGTTAGTGAAGCAGACTGACTTTCATTAGTTGAGTCATTTAGCACTATTGAACCATGAAGATGGCTCAGTGATATTATGTTAACCTCCTGTTTCGCATGCAGACCGCAGATTAAATGTAATTAAGGGGCTTTTGTACATTCCGCACGGCTTCCGGATAATTGATGAGTGGCGGGAAATATTCAGTGCTTTTTGTTGCGTGTGACATTTAGGCCCCAGCGTCTGAGCATGTCTTTGCCTTACAGTACTTCAGAAAGTCGATACTGTAGACTGTCTCTTTGTGACGCCGATGTCATTCACTTTGCATTGGGATTGTGGAAAAAAATAGCCACTGGTATGTGACATCAGTATTAGCGTGTACTTTTGCTTTGTGCTTTTAGATCAATAAGGCTAGCGCTGTAAATGGAAAGGAAAGGGAAGAAAAAAGAGGCCTGGTGACAGATGTCATCCCAAGTGTATTTGATAGATGAATGATCATGTTTGTTGCTCCATCCGTTTGGTTGGCCCACTGATCTGTTCACCAGGGGTTCACCGCCTAGTGCATTTGCAGCACGCCATGAGGAGCCATGAAAGCTCTTTTAAAAATGCAGCACGTATATATAAACACGCAGTCTGGAAATAAAGCGATATGCAATTACGTAAGCCACTCTTTAATGTCTGTTTGAAAAGCGAGAATAAAACCCAATCTTGATGCTGGAATATGTGAATATGTGGAGTTATAGTTCCTGCTGTTTTTTTGGATGGTTTCACCCCTGTCGTTTCTAGTGCTCGCATTCTATTCAGGTCCAAGCATTTGTAAGCTACTGTGAAGTTTCAGAGAAATCTTCTGCACTCCAGCGGCGCATTCAATGTTTCTTTGTACGTTTCTGAAAGACAGAGAGACAGGGGCAGCCCTAGAAGTTCAGGACCATCATATCCCCCCTGGTAACTCACTCACCTCTGAATGCATCATCATTCCCACCCTGCTGAAAGCACTGGATCTGAGCAGAAAGCTCCCTGCTGGGTGGGTGAGTGAGTGAGTAGGCAATAGAGTGGACATGATTGACTCTCCTCTACTCTCTCGTCCCCCTGCTGCAGTCCGAAAGACAAGGAGAGACCTCTGTCTGCATTCCCTGCTCCTGTGCTAATTAAGGACTATTATCCGACTCAGCAGGTAGTACCTGCAAGATAATTGTCTACAGCGACAACTAAATGTCCCGATCTGGAGGCTAAAGCGCTGGAGGTGGTAAAGGTCATCTGGTATTATATAGTCCGTTCATCTAATTAAAGCAAGCAGCCGCCGCAAGGCATGTGTTCATAATCAGGGTATTTGGTGGTTAATTTTTGCATTACTGATGACACTTTTTTTTCCCCCAACATGTTTGAACTTGAATCTGGTTCACCAAAGCTTAAAGGCAAAGTCACCCAGAAATGAAAATTCTGTCGTCGTTTAATCACCCTCGTGTTGTTTCAAGTCTGTATCACTTTCAAGGATAAATTTTGAATAAAATGACTCTTTTTCACGCAATCCCAATAAATGGGGACTGGAGCTTTTAAACTCATAAAAGGGTCACAAAAGCACCATAAAAATACCATACTAAAATATACTCCGCTTACAAGCCCTATGTTTGCTGTCTTCTGAAGCCATGCAATTTTAGGTTTTGGTTCACTGAACATGTTGCACTATAGTGGGCTGTTAATTGTTGCAACCAGATTGAGTCTGTAAGTCTCGATTCTCGAATCAATCAGAGTGGTTGAATCAATTGATTCATTAAGGAAGTCAGACTAAACAGAATGATTTGTCACTAATCATGGACATGCCAAGGAGAACCAGTAAATGCTGAATTAAAATGTCTATGTTCCCCTACAAAGATGGGGTGTGTCTTCAGAAGACTTGCAATATAGAGCACAATTGTATTGATCTCTTGTGATACAATTAATTATGATGCTTTTTGTATTTTTGGAGCTTGATGCCTCAGTCTTCATTCACTTCAGTTACACTGAAAAAGAGTGACCAGGATGTTCTTCAAATGTTCATCATGAGGCAGAGTAAATCATTTTTGGTGAACTATCAAATACTATTATTTAGAAAACCCCAAAACAGCATTGTCCATATGGAAGGGAAAAAAACTGCTTTATTTGAAGTATTTCACATTTATTTCACATCTGACATTTTTCTTATATTTCTTTTTTCTTATGTAGAACTATGTGTAAATCATTCAGTTGATTCTATATCTTTACCCATCATTCTATTTATTGCTTTTCTTTACAACATACCAAGGGTTGTAATAAGTGACACAATGAGCTGTAGCTTGACTTGGCCTGAGCTATTCATTTGTTTAATTTCTGTTTCAGATAATGAAAGACAACTTCTTCACCAAGTGTGTGTTTTTAGAACAATAATTGTCATTGTCTCCTTGTTGATGAAGAAACAACCTATTATGTGCCACATAAAACACCACCCGCTCTTTGCCAACTACTATCTACTGTATTCAGCTGAGACTGGAGTACTGCCACTTTTTATTTTCATTGTTTTAGTTAAACAGATATTAATGTGCATATCTGTATAAATACACATCCACATGTCAGTCACACATTAAATGCATTTCATTTAAAATTTCACGTCTATTTATTAATTTACTTTGGTAAGTAACCGTGTAAGAGGCTTACATGTAGCATGCGTAACATGGAGACTATAAAGCAAGGTAAATCTGTCTTTTTATAAACCTGTGCAAGCTCATTTGATGTAATTGAAGTGGTGGTGTGTGTTTGGCCATACTGTCGACCACTCACTCGTTCATGCTAATACGCTCCAGGTGCCTATTCTCCTGCCTCTACGATATCATGAGTTGAGACAGACTTATTGATCAGGCAAGATTGATCTGGACATAGATGATACAGCAACATTACGTGATTTATTCAAGTTCTAATATCTTGAGGCAGGTCAGTC
Source organism: Squalius cephalus (assembly GCF_949319135.1). Taxonomy (NCBI): domain Eukaryota; kingdom Metazoa; phylum Chordata; class Actinopteri; order Cypriniformes; family Leuciscidae; genus Squalius; species Squalius cephalus. Next base: position 22,792,313 of record NC_137130.1, read on the forward strand.
CCACCAGACACTGTTCCATTGGCATGTCATTCTTTAATCATTGAGGATATCAGAGGATCGTTAAAAAGTGCAAAATCTTCTTCTCTAGTTTCAAAAGGTAGTCGCTGTACATTTCACTTATACTAATTTGTGCATGTGATGTCAACGCGCGTTTGAAATTCACTGATATATTCACAACGTGTTAAATTATGCGCATGCAATTTACAGATAGTATCTACATATATTTAACCCGAAGTCTTACATCAGGATCTTAGTTTGTGGATTTGTTCTTGCCTCAAATCTCTTCATCCAAATTTAAGATCTCATATACTTAAAAAACACAAAAAAAAAAAGAAAAAAAAAGAAAACAGCTCTTTATAGCATCTGGCATTTTGGACAGTACCCTCAGATCAACCCTGTTCTTCCACCAGGACATTCAGCAGCTGCTCTCTGTGCAGTGATGGAGAGATTGCTCAAACTGAGCTGTTTTCATTACTCTGTTCCAAAACCTAGTGAACTGCATATGGAGGTGGCATTTTAAGACATCATAGGCACTGTTGCAGAGCAAAAACTGTTCCAAAAGGTAGTTTTGTGTCTTCCTAAATGCTATAAATCTCATTACATTTTATTTACAGTACATTCCATTCCTTTCCATAGACAATGTTTTTGCGTTTTCTATTTTGTGCTTTTTTTTTTTTTTTTTACATATTAATTGAAAAAAATAAACAGACGGACACAGCTAGGTAGATGAATGGACAGACAGACAGACAGGGATAGACAGATTGATAGTTACTTTTTATAGAAAGTATTGTTACATTACTTTTGCTGTACTTTTTATCACCTGGGCTGGACTTGCTTGTTTGTTTTTAATAAAAAATAGAAGTTAATAAAAGTTTTTGGGCAAATGTAAAGGCCCTTTCACACCAAAAGTGAAACGAATACAGAGTGTAATATTCTGACTTTGCTTTTCACTGTTTTTATGTTTGAGATGAGTAAATGCCTGTTCACATTCAGTCTAGAATCGTCATGTTTACACAGCGCACACAATGCCTCAGCACTTACTCCCGTGGACATGGGGACAGGAGAGGTGTCAGTCAATAAATGGGAAAACAAACTAACTTGCGTTACTTATTTTAAAAAGTAACTCAGATATTTGTGAACGATCACGGAAAGTAGGGACACAAGTCGGGGGCATTTTGAGTTATTCATAGATTCTGAAAGTGTAGTCTCCAAGCTTTCCAACGATGTGTAACACATGGAAATCTGATAATATTTGGAGAAGTTATGGCGATTTGAAGGTAGGCACTCAAAAAAGCTCAAAGGGGAGAAAACAGCCTCTAAAGATTGTGAAGTTCTCACCTCTCTCTCCTGCTGGGAGTGATAATAGGGCTCATTTACATCTCATTTAGATAAGCCATACCCCCTGTAAAGCTGTAGAGCAGAAAGGTCAGGAAAATGTGCCATCAAAGAAAAAAATAAAAATAAAGTTTGCAAACAGGTAATATATAAATAAATGTCTCTTAGCATCTACCGATAAAACTGTATAGGCAACTCTTGTGTACACTGAAAAAAAAATTAGATAAACTCTAGACAATGTTCAAATCAAAAACAGGATGTGCTATGTGATATATATATCACATAGCTATTCATACTATATTTCCAAGTATGAATCAGAATCAGAATAGATTGTATTGCCACTGTCAATGAAAGGTTTCACAGACTAGGAATTTTCTTCGGTGTAGCCTACTCGTGCAACATGAAACAAACTTTTGCTAATGATAAATAATAAGCAATAAACTATGGAAATAGGCATAGGCGTAATTTGCGGGTGGGACGGATGGGACATGTTCCCACCACTTTTTAAAACATCTCGCGACACGAATGTACCGATTCTACAAATAAACAAAACATCTCCAGTTAACTGGCAGAGCATTCATTTCGTTCATTTTTTAAATAAGATACTAGCGCTGAAATGTGTTTTTTTTAAATTAAAGTGATCAAAGTGCTCAAAGTGCTCGTTGCCACTGCGATCAGTGGCGCAGATACGGTGTTTTCTCGTGTGGCTCGCGCACACACTGCACTGTCTTTACTCGACGCGCGCTTCAACCTGTTGCGTTGCTCAACTAACAGATTCTGCAAAAAAACGAAAATCACCAATTTTGAAAAAAAAACCGCTTCTTTCTCATTTTGCTCGAAAGTTGTGCTGCCGACTTGTGTCCCTGGTTTCCGTGACGGGTCACATTTTGTTGTAAATTTAAAAGTAATGCTTTGCTTTACTTGTTACTTGAAAAAGTAATCTGATTACATAAATTACTTTACTTGTAATGCATTACCCTCAGTGCTTAATTTGTAAATAAATATTTGCCCGATTTAAAGGCACTGTGACGACAATGACCATACAACTTAAGTTTTCCCGGAACGTACAATGACGTCACTAAACAGTGACGGCACAACTGTAAGAGCATCGTTCACAAGTTTCTGCACAGCCCTAACTACAGCCTAGTGTATTATTCTGTCACGTATATAGCTACGTTGAGACCAAAAATCATTCACTTGATCAATGATATTCTTTCACCGATGACATTGTTGCCTTTTCCATTACATCGATTTATGATTCTGACTGATCTAACTCCCGTTGTTCGTGTCTCCTGATATCCTTATTAGCAGTTCCATCTTCGGGATCTCTTTTTGTCAGAAAACACCATCAGCTTTACTCGTGGATATGGAAAATGAAAATATGACTGACGTTTTGGCGATATTGTAACATGCTTGTTGCGTAAGCTTTTCAGGTATTGGCATCATGCTTGTTGCCTTAGCTCACTTAGTTACATAAAAATACAAAAAAAAAAAAAAAACGATTGTTGCTGTCAGTTTGTGTTTGGGGGATATTGGCATATGGTTTTGTTTTGGGGGGTTATTGCTGCTCTCCCTGTTCTTATCCATGCTAGGCTGCATGGAGGGAGCAGGGAGTTATTGCCCAGAACAGAACCATACTGCCAATCCAAACTGTACACTAACTGTCAATCGTATTTGACGATAGTGGTCCTGACAGAAATATATATGCTGAGCGCCAGTGTGCATGCTCAGTCACCATGTAATGCAGTAGTTTCTGCCGGATCGTTTAAAAACAATGCCGGATTGCAAACATTCTAAATCTGACATTTTCTGGAACAGGATTCGGCTCAAATTAAGCACTAGTTACCCCCAAACACTCTTAATAAGTAACTAAGGATGTTTGATGTTTGAGTGCGTGCAGTTTACGTTGGAGAACAAAATGCTCAAGTGTCATCAAGTTATGGTTACTGCAGACCTTATTTTACTCATAAATTGAAAACCCCATTATAAAATCCAATAGGAAAATCAGTGGCGAATTAGTCTTCTGGGTTTTGGTGTCATCCCTGCACCACTCTATTAGGTTCCACGATAGTAAGGAATGTTGCTAATGTTGGTGGTATACATGTAGTGCAACAAGGCAGCTCTCTAGGTTTTGGAACAGTGCTTATGTCTCAGTGACAGTGGCACCAGTATTTTAGCAAGGTTTCTTGTGAAAATGAATCTAACACTCTGAGATTTGAGGGCGGTGGCTGTTTGTGCTGATGATGGTCAGTGGTTCCTCTCAGGCTGCGGTCTGCAAACCCATCTGTCCAGAAATTGACAGCCAGTGAGCACAGGAGCAACACAGCAGCTGTCGATAATGAGCGCCCCCCAACCCCCTCTGCATCAAGACATCAAACACTAACAGATAGATAATTGAACCGGGGAATAGATGTGAAATTAGCCTTTTAAGGTACTTCTCTTAGTCACTGTCTCTCTTGATGTGCACATTAAATGAAATCCTCACATCTCTGTGAGCTTTATATGGGTATATGCATAAATATTTGTGTTTAGTCGTTTTGTCAATATATTATTGACTGTATAAAATGTGTCTGCTTTAAAAATCTCTTGGTGGTGCATGACCTGTTTGTTTGTGTGTTGTCTTTGTGCTATCCTGCCTGGTTGGAGAAGGATTGATATTATTGCCGCAGGAGGTGAAGTGAAGGGACACAAACAAAGGGCCTTGGCTTTGCTCCCAGAGGGATGCAGGGCAAAACCACTTCAGTTCACACTGGGCCACAATGACGTCCAGTGAACCCAGGATGGAAAGGACTTTTTATTAAGAAGAGCTCCAAAAGAGTAGTTCATTTATTATTTACAGGCAGCTGTGTGTTGTAAAAATGTGCATGAATGAGTTTTCTTTGGGTTTCTTTATTATATATATATATAAAAAAAAATATATATATATAAAAAAAGGGAAAAGAAAATCAGCCTGTGACATTTAGGTTTTGTTCCAGTTGAGAGTGCCTTTCTTTCCCATTTGAGGTCTTGGAAGGACAAAGTGAAATGAAATGAAACAAAGGGGGAAAACAATAATTCTTACTATCCGAAGACCAGAGAAGAAAGGTTACTCTCAAATTTCCTTTGCTCTTGCTGTATCCTTGTGGAAAATAGAACTCAGATTTGATCACAGAGAGTATTGTCAAAGCAGAGAAGTCTGTTATTAATTGTCATGGGCAGAATACTTTTGGTTTTGTTCAGTCAGTCAGTAATATAACAAAACTTGATAGAGGTTGACATTGAACAATTGGGGAAAGATACTGTTTTAGTTGACACTGAAGTTTTAAAAGTTCTTATTAAAGTAGCAATTCCGTATTACTATATGTTTTATATATAAAAAAGACGTACGACTGACTGTACATTATCATGCTTATATTACAAAGTAAATAAATATGCATAAAATTATTTTTGATTTGAATTTGAATTATTTTAGATGTTACCTATCCCTTACAAAAAAATCAGCCTAGCGAAAACAGTAATATTAATATTGAAGCTCTCTGAACGAGAGAGTGAGACTAGTGTAAGAGACATAAATGGAGAATAGTAGGGTCTTCATTTTGAAAATGAAAATGAAAATTGTCATTAATTACTCACTCACTCTCACATAGTTCCAAACCCGTAAGACTTTTTTTTCATCTTCACAAATGAAGGTATCTTTAATGAAATCTGAGAGATTTCAGCTACGCAATTACCACTTTAATGCTTAAAAAAGTTCATTAAGAGATCGTAAAACGAATCGCCAAATCATTAAATCAGAATGATTTCTGAAGGATCATGTGACACTGAAGACTGGAATAATGATGCTGAAAATTCAGCTTTACCATCACAGGAATAAATTACATTTTCAAATATATTTCAGTAGAAAAAAACAGATTATTTGACAATTTTAGATCAAATTGACTGCTAAGCATAGATACTTCTTTCAAAAACATAAAAACTTGCTGACCCCAAACTTTTGAATTGAAGTATATGTCACCACTGGATGCTGCAATTGATCAGAATCTTGTATTCCAGAGATCTCTGCAAGAAATGAAATGAATATGTTTTACAGTTGTGGTGTTTGTAATATTACTTGTCATCATGGACATACTTTGAGCTGGAGTAACGTAATTAAATCTTGCAACAACGTAAAATGTGTATTCAAGAATTCTGAATAGTCTTTGATAAGACAACCACTAGACACACGTGTAAAGGCTTTTTCCTTTAGGACTGCCATTACCTCTGACTGGACTCAGAGATAATGATACAATGCTTGGCTTTATTTCAAGAGCCACTCCAAGCTTTTCCCATTTGACGACCTTTCACCTCCCCACCATCACAAATCAAACGAGTCGGAAAGCGTGAAAGAGCCAAATTAAGTTGTTCTGCTGGACATGAAACACTAATCACATTTTGATATATTGAGTGGTTTCAGTACACTTCAATAAAACATTATTCTTAGGGTCAGAAGGGTCCAAGGGGAGAAAAAAATGAACCTTGACCCTTTCTCTGAAGTTCACAGAGCGAGTCCTTTTGTCAGTCTACTAAAATTCTCTCTGCTCTTCAGGGCAATGCATTTACACATGGTACAAAGTGAGTTTCTACAAACTTGATGTGAAAACGGGCTCAGCCTGTCAATGAAAGCTCTTATTATGCATTGAATCCTCAGAATATCATGCAAGGTTACAGCACCAGAGCAGTGCTCTCAAATCTCCCACAACCGCTTTAGTACATCAAAAATAGTGGGTTGAAGCAACGGCATCTGAACATGAAATAAAAATGCAGTTTTGAAGTTTTCACCGGAAGGTCTATCTGCTTGCATATAAAATGATCATTAGATTTAGTTACTGATACACAATGACTGCAGTGATCTTTTGTCCCCTTTTTTGTGTGCTCTGTGTGTTTACCACTTCAAAGGCAGTTCTGCGGGCTAGAAAAAAATCAGCTCCACATCGCCCCCTAAGACATTCATGGTTGGATCCAACCAAGCACCAGCTCTGATCCAAGAACCATCACCACTTTTGTGGAAAAGGTGTATAAGATGAGAAATATCCAGCTCTTCTCCCCATTTTGCTCTGCTTTTCTGTGCTGACACCTCATGGAACCGCCAATCCAACAAATCCCAAAATACAACTTAATGACTGGAGCTGGTTATTTATTTGTTTATTTATTTTTTATTTTGGGTGGAGGCAGGAAATAAACCTGTTTGGCTAAGGCTGTTTTCTATCTTGCACTGTAAATGCCCTTTCTAGACATTTCCTGAATATTATTTTTTGAGTGACTGAGTGATATGATTTGTCATTCTGAAGTAGAATTTCATCTGTCTTTGGTTTGTCCATTGCTTGATTTATGCATTTGTTCATTCATTAATTCATTTAACATTTCTCCAGGGCTGCAGACAAAAGGTCAGCCTCTCAAAGAATATGGTAAATATTGTATTAATACCATCAGAGATTCCTCTTCAGTGTTATTGTAGTATTTAGGTTTTTATTATAAATACTTTTTTTGTACATTTTATGTGCTTTTGTCGTTTTTATTAGCTTTATTTAATTTAATTTCAGTTTTAGTTTTAGTCATTTTAGTACTAAAATTTTATTTCAGTTAGTTGCCAAGGCAGCATTTCTAATTTTTGTTGAAGTTTTTTTAAGTTGAAGGTTTTCATCTAAAATACTTTATTTTATTTCAGATTGATTTCAATAAGCAAAAAGGTTTTTTTTTTTAATAGTTTTGTTTAACACTGTTCCTTAGGATGATTCACATTATGTCATTCTGCTGTTTTTCTGTAAATTGGGGAAAAGTCTTACATTCTCTCCTCTATAACATCATTGAAGACAAATCTATAGCAGAAATGTGCTATCCAAGATAATGTCCATGTAAGCAGTGACAGAAGTGGTTTTCAAAAGGTATTCCTGACACTTCCGGAATGAATATCCCTCACAGAAGATTTTTCTCTCACTCACACCGTTCCAAACGTACTGCTCCTGATAATATCTCACCTTGGGATCCTGGTGCAGAATAGAAATGCTCAAGCAACTTTTACCATAATAACAGTCACAAATATCTATAAAATAAGTTGCATGCACAACTGAATTTGGCTCACTGTATACTAATAAAATACAGTGGTACTGTTATAGACCCCTTTTCAGTTGGTGACGTTTTTGTGGGCGGAGCTTAGGTGGTGGCAGAACGATCCCTCTGGCCGCTTCACTAACGTTAGTTTTGCAAGTTTTGTTAGCTTGTTTTTTAATAATGACTGGAGAAAATCCGATTTTATCTTAATGTGCAAGGTCACTCACTGTTCAGGACCGCAATTGTTATTTGCAAAAGTTTATTTTAATGGACATCCCAGATTGGCTGACCCGTACACGCTTAGTCAATGGATGGACGATCTGACAGGATTAACGTTAACGCTACCTCCAGTTGAGTGGCCTAACTTCTACACCGACCTGATAGAGAAACTGAGCGTAACGAGAAACCGAGGGCATATAAATCTTTAGATGCCTATAACTGTACTAAATGGTCACGTACAAGACTTGTGTGGTAGCCTACGATCTGCAGTTCTGCCTAGCCAGCGCCAACGCCAGACAGAAGACGACAATGTAAAGAGTGACATTACGGTGCAATTTTAAGGATGTGAAAATTTTCTAGAAATAAAAATTCCAGATACAGCATATTCATTTTTTAACTATGTATTTGATTACCCTTTCTTACCAGGTTCTTCAAAAAGTCTAGTCACAATCAATCAAAACAATGTATACAATCATAGATGATTCACAAATAACCACAATCATTTAGAAAACATTATGCGATAAAATTTCAAATTGGAGCCTGTACTCTGTCGATTCTTGCACGGCACCCAACAACACAACAAGATGACATTTAATAACTATAATAATAATTTAAGCTCCTTATTATGTAGCCGAATCTGTGCTGTTTTGAATTGGCCGCCTCCAGTTTTCCCTTTGTTTTGTCACCAGCTAACACTGTGACGTAACTGTGACGTCGGCTCCAAATTAGTCTATTGGTCAGTAGTTTATTGCAGCAGATGTCAGTTTTAGTTTAAACCTTATGGTTGAATCCTGCCGATACAATACTGTACAGTATATTTTGCAAAGTCGTAAAAATAGATAGCTGCAAATATTTATATGATGTGAACCGTTCTCACTGGCACATCAGGCTCATGTCCATGTTTTGCACCAAAGGCAGCATTACTCGGTTTTAGGAGATTTCCTATTCCATATGACAGATGTGTCCTCTGAGCATGTTGCTGTCTCATATCACTGGAACAAGGTTAGGATTCATTCCTCCCCCTGTCCTCCCTCCCCCCACAGTGCATCCATCAGAACAACATGATGAAGCTCCATTTTGCTTCCAACATGTAACTGAAAACAGTCTCCTCTGGGAAAGAATTTTTAAAGCAAACAAATTCTTTAAAATGAAAACTTGTGTTAGGTTATGAGGTATATGCAGAGAGTATGACTGACTGAGCATTCTATGTTTGACGGACTGGAGCATTAGGTGGCTGATAGATGCATAAATAATGTTTGAATAGCTTTGGAGAACACTGCCACTCAGGAGTAAAGAGAAACCCAGAGGCTCCAGGAAGCTCTAGAGGCTCACCATCAAGTGACTGTTGTATAAAGTGTTGCATAGATAAGTACACACACACACACACACACAAAAAACCCTAAATGCTATTTGTGTCAAAAGCTAGACGCAGGGGTGATTCTAGTGCCAGTCTGATATTCAGGGATTAACCCAGACCTCTGCGTATGTTTATCCAGGGCATTCTTTGAAGTGGAATGTTAGAATATCATGCACTCTTTTAAATAAACGCTGAAATATTTCCAGTGAGGAGTCATTTTGTGAGAAGTAAATCTGTCAATATTACTGGAGCTAAAAATAAAAGGTCCCACTAACACTTCTAAGAAAACATGACCTGGCATGGAAACCGAAAAACACAAGACTGGAGAGAAACTTTACATAAAAACAGCTTTCTTCTGCTTTAGAGTAACCCTGCATTGCTTAGACACTGGTGTTAAGAGGAAAATACACATTTCCTCATGCACATGATCAGCATGCATTATGTATTTGGGCTGTAGGGCTGTATTTGGGCTGTAGGACACATTAGTGGGAAACACTTTGTTGTCGCATTTATTTGTCTTTATTGTCCCAATAAAGTCCCTTATAATTAACTGATGACACTGAGTAATTTCTTTACAATTAGGAAAACACATCTGCATTTGTCAGAGTAGTAACGGCGCTCCTTCAGAATCCCACACAGGTGTAATGTAAGGTGAGGTAAGCTTGTTTATTTATGGATAGAAGTTTTCACAGTAAGGGGTGCCCTTCCACATAAAGTAAATATAGAGGTAGGAGATCTCCATTTACAGAGAACAATATCGAAAATATTATAGGGAAACCTATTATACACAGATATAATGCATAATGCACTCCCAGATTATATCAAGGGATGTATTCATGTAGATGAGGCTTAAAAGGATAGTTCACCCAAAAATTACAATTCTGTCATCATGTACTAACCCTCATGTCGTTCCAAGCCTGTATTTTAGTTATTTTTCCCCCAAGATTTTTTAAAGAATGTTTTGGTGTCCATTGACTTCCAATGTATGCAAAAAAAAAAGAAAAAAAAAAGACATTGGTCAGAATATCTTCTTTTGTGTTCCACAGAAGGAGGAAAGTCAAACGATTTTGAAATGGCATGAGTAAATATTGAAAATAATAATTTTGTGGATGAACTTTCCCTTTAAATGTCTATGCGATCTTAGTGGGCTCCAGTTTTTATTTGAAATTGACAACATCTAATGATTGATTATTATTATACATCATATATCCTTATACATCAGTATATTGGTCAGACTGAGTTCTAAAAATATTTTTTTTTTCTAGCAAATACATTTCAGTAGAACTATTACTAAATATTTCTAATGGATCCATGCTTTCGTGTTTATGTAAGGGATAATGTAGAGCGAGGCGGTTGTTATAGCGAATACAACCCCGACAGGCTGATCAGGACCCTGACACGAAGTGGAGGGGTCTTGAATCAGCCTGAAGGGGTTGTATTCGCTATAACCACCTTGCTCTACATTATCCCGCTTATTACATGGCTACCTACCAAATAAATCAATAATTTGACACAAAATATTGATTTAAAAAGGAGTTTGTATTGCTTCCGCTAAAGAAAATAGTCTGTTCCGTCTCTACGGTTAGAATCCTGCGTCCATAGCAATGCTCTGTTTTTCATGGCAACGGTGTGTTATACTTAGCACCGCATTTTACATTAGAATTCAACCAAGCCATGTAATATATATATATATTTATTTCGATCATGACAACTCTTTGAATAGTATTAGCATGTTATTGAATATTGCAATGTTAATTTATTTAGTCTTGGAGGGTTAGATCGTCTATGCTGCTGCTGTTGATTATTGCTACTGCTAATAGATACACTGACTCGCTGCTGTGAGCATGTAAGATCTGCTGCCAGGGGCGTAGTTTGTGGGGGGGTTGGGGGGGAGATAACCTCCCCCAATATTTAAATCTATGCATTACAACCCCCCCAATATTTATACCATGATCACATGAAAAATATGCAGAGCCAAACTTCAACCCCCCCCCCAATGTTCAAACCAAATCTACGCCCTTGTCTTCTGCTGCTGCATAAATAGAACATACATAAATGCCATAGCAGATCTAAGCTGGTGGAGCTGGGGGAGGAAGGGTTTCAGAGGAACTAGCTCACAGAGGAACTAGCTTACAAACTGTAAATCGTTTGTAAAGCTGTTCTAATTGCTAAATGTAATTGTCACGGAATGCACACGCAAACAGGTAAGATCAGCTTTATTGGGGTAATCCATATTCGTAATCCAGTCCAGGCAAGGGTCAAAATCCATACAGGCAATCCATAAACAAGAACAAAACAAGAACAAAACAAGAACAAAACAAGAACAAAACAAGAACAAAACAAGAAACAGCTGAGAAACCAGCAAGAACAGACCTGAGGAAACAACAAACACTGACACAGCAAGGGTATAAATACACAGAAACTAACAAGGTGACGGGAAACAGCTGTGTGCAATGATCAATGAATAGACAGAACATGGGAAATGTAGTCAAATGAGTGAATGACACCGTGGAGGAAGAGGACCTCTAGTGTTTACCTGGGGAACACAAACCAGACACTGTGAAAGTAATGTAATCAGTGGGGATTTCTTTAAGACTACAAGGGAAGTTCGGCTTCCCCTATAATGTCAAAAAATTCATGGTCAAATATGTACTATTGTGTTAACATTTTATTGACTAAAAATGCGTTAGAAAACGTTCATCTCGAAGACGAATTCGTTCAGAATCAGCTACATAGCAGGTCGACTGATTCGATTTCCTTCTCATACATTCACGTAGCGTCACAGTGCATTTCCCTGTTGAAGCCTAGCATCCATTGACTTCAATCGGGCTGCTTTGAACAGTTTTTTTCAGTGCTTCGAAACTAGAATAAAACTATATAAATGCTGCGATTATGTCCCGTCTACGGATGCTCAGCGTCTCTGGGGGTGAATGGAGGAGTGGGCTGGCCTGGACTCTGGGAGAACGCGTGATGATTGGAGGTCTGTCGAAAGACTGCATCTCTTTTTGATTGACAGCGATTTTGTACTATAAAAAGTTGCTGATGCTGAAGCTATTCAAGCTCAGTCCCATTGCGGATTTTGTAAAGTGTAGTCGAAAGACAAACTTTCATTTTCTTGAAAAGGAACGTAGAGCAGAATTTGCGTATAAATAAATGGACAATTTTTATGATGTAGGCCGAAAATGAGCTTCCCCTCTTTGAAAGACCAGCAGCCACCACTGAATGTAATGTAATGAAATGTCTAACGAAAGAAATGTACACGTGCTCCCTACCACGCGTAAATGGTGCTTAAAACATTTGTACATTCTGTGTTCTTTTAGGCAAACTGATGACACATCTACTGTAATAATGTTTCACGAGTTCATTTTCCCTCTATCTATCTATCTATCTATCTATCTATCTATCTATCCATCTATCCATCTATCTATCTATCTATCTATCTATCAGTATAATACAGTATATACGTACTGTACATTTATTTTATTTTACATTTATTTCATGTTATACAGTACAATATATACATACATTTATTTTATTTTACATTTATTTTATGTTATGCATCCCTTTTATGTAACATACATGTATGTATCCTGTTGTACATAGGTACTGTATGTATGTATGTATATATATATATATGTATGTATCCTGTTGTACATGCTTAATACTAATCAGTACTAAGTAAGAGAGATCAAAAAGTTTGTTTTGGTTCTTGAATTTTTAATGCCTTTCGATAAGCCTTAAAACACTGCTTTTCTCCAAACGTTTCATCCCACAGAGATGTGACCTGTTAAGCTAATTGCATTTATAGAAGAAAACTATGCATTAGGGAGATGCATTTTACATAATTTTGTTTGGCAATAGAAAAACACTATTAACAGCACAAGAGTGCTCGCCTATGAAAGAAGCTAAAAAGTGTGAAAGTAGGGTCAAGATCAATACAGTATTTCTGCATCTTCTGTGTCATCCGATCCTAGATCGGGAGACAGGCACTAATTCAAATTCGTGCCGGAGCCCAGTGATGCTACCATTAATTCCTGATAAGAAAGGACCGTTGTACTGCTTCCCTTAATCTTTGACTGATGCTTCTGCACGATCAATATCCTTTCTTTCTCTTTTTCCCTTTTTCTTTGTTTTTTTTTCTCTTGAAGATTGATTGTTCAGAGTTGTGAGCTGTTTATGCTCACTCCTCACGCCTCATTATTGTCGCAATTAGGATGTCTTCTGGGACTAAGGTGGGGGTGGATGGGTGGGGGGCCGACATTAAAATCCACTGACCCTCCTGATGTTCTCATCTTGTCCGGGATGTTCAGCGAAGCAGCCTTTGATGGCAACTTATTGTGGTCAAGGGGTAAGAAAGCATCTCAAACAAGTGGATTAAGTGAGAGAGCGAGAGAACGAGAGGGGGCTGCGAGTGTATACGTACGTATGTGTATGTGTGTGTGTGAGAGAGAGAGAGAGCGGGAGACGGAGAGAGAAAGCGAGAGGACTGAGAGCGTGGGGGGTGTTTGAGTTGTCGCTGCTTTTGCCGGTGAAGAGGAAATAATCAGTGTTGCTTCCTCATGAATTATTAAGAAGCCCCCCCAGCCTCTTTTAGCTTGAGCCAAAATGCTGCATTTTTATCTGTGTCTATAAAGCAAAGAAGAGGTTTAGTATATGTTTTTTTTTTTGTTGTTGTTGTTTGTTTTCCTAGGTGTATCACAGCTGGTAAGCAGGACTCGTAAGCGTGCTGAACAAGTGCTCAGATGAGCAGTCCGAGCGCAGCACCACGAGCATCAGCACTGAAGAGCTGGAACTGAGAGACAGAGGCAATTCCCTCCACTGCACGCGACTGCAACGGCCGCCCTCGCTCTCGCTCTGCATGCCTTTTTTTCCCTTCCTTTCTTTCTGGAGTTGAGATCTTGTTCGTCAGAGCAACGGGAGTTAGTGGAAACTGGGGCTCCAAGCTGTTATCCAAGCATCCCAAACGCAGACCTGGCTGCCCACATGCCGATCGAATTTGTTTGCAAAATCAAATTTGCAGAGGAGGATGAGAAGCAAAAAGGCAACCAGGATGGGGACAAAGAGAGCCTGATCGAGGAGAGCTGCAGCCCCCCAGTCAAGGACCTGGCCGGGTTTGCCAGTGGTAGCTCTCTCCATGGAATTAACCACATCTTTGTGTCGGGCCGGCTGGGCGTCAGACAGACCCTCTGGGCTCTCGCGTTTCTGGTGTCCCTGGCTCTCTTTCTGTACCAGGCGGCAAAGTGTGCCATCTCCTACCTGGAGCATCCTCACGTCACTGCGCTGAACGAGGAGGCCACCCCGGAGATGGTGTTCCCCGCCGTGACCATCTGCAACATCAACCGTTTCCGCTTTTCCGCTCTTACCGACGCCGACATCTACCACCTGGCCAACCTGACCGGCTTGCCCCCAAAAAACAAGGATGGCCACAAGCCCACCGATTTGGAGTATCCGGCACCGGACATGCAGGACATCTTTAACCGGACGGGTCACCAGCTGGAAGAGATGCTGAAGAGCTGCAACTTCAGTGGGCAGAACTGCTCGGCCGGAAACTTTACAGTGGTAAGCTTGAGGAAAGTTTCTGATAGCGATTTTAAAAGTTGCACTTTTGCTTTAGGAAGTTAACTTTAGAGGAAAAGGAAATGGTAAAAACCACATTTGGCCATTTATTATTAGAATCAAAAACATTATGGAGGTGTAATGAGCAATAAATGTCAATTTTCCTGTGTCATATTGCAGGAATAGTGAGTTTATTTGCACTTTAGGACTGAATGTTCTGTTCTCAGTTAAAACTTAGGAGTCTGCAGGTGTTGCAAACAGTCAATTTATCTTTACAAGAGAAAACAGTTTCTGTCAGCGGTGAGGTGATAGATATGCTTTCTTCTCTGTTTTCCACTGTAGTGACTATTCATTTGGACATAGTCTTTGTAAATAGGGCACAGACTGGGCTTGCTACCCTCATTGTGTTCACAGGAGGGATCCTTTTCCCCTGTACTCATGATTTCTTATAATGCACAGACAACAGCGGGAGATTCAGCTGTTCTCCTCAAGGGAGAAGAGCAGGGTGCATTTGTATATTGATGTTTGATACCTCCACCAGTGTCAGTCACTGAAAGTGCGCATGGCAACAGTATTGCTTTGTAAAAACTCTCGCTCACTTTTCATCCCGCCTATGCCAAGAGTGAAGTTTCCTCAATGTTGTATTTCAATCCTGTCACTGTTGGAATTAAATATTTAGAGTCTGAGATCATACATGATTTTTGCATTAGTTAAATTGGTTAAAACGAATAAAACAAATTCCATACGCCCCTCAAGTGCACTCCAGAAGGTCTTATATGTGTCCATCATGCCATATTTATTAAAGTTATGTGTATTGATGGATGGATGAATGAATATTGCTTTGGTAATGGCAAAGAACATTTGTCAAGTCATAATAGGATGTGTTGGACATACATAGCCTTATCTTCCTGAGACAGATACATTCTCCGTCTTATCCTGATAACATGGAGTGACCCTTTGATGTGTCGTAGAGCTTTAGTCTTCTGTTCAACTCAAGGTTTCTCTCTCAGGTAGATACATATGTTTGATCCTAAGTACCATTTATGATACAAGAAATTAAAAGTGACAGTTGAGACTCTCTCGGCTTCTCTCTTCCACTGCTACTTTCTTTCACCTCTTCTGTATGGTTTCTCTCCCCATTGGCCACAGCAGGGAAAGTACTGTTCTGCAGAAAGATAAAAGCAATGCTGAGAAGAGAAAGCGGTAAAACATGTGACAGGCAAATGTGAAGTGTTGTCCTCACTGTTGTTTGTGCTTACTGCATCAGACATTAAAAGACACATTTTCTCACCGTCATGTCGTTCCAAAGCTGTATGATTTTTTTTTTCTGTGGAGCCCATTGGAGAAATTCTTTAAAATGTATTTTAGTCCAGTATCACTGAATTGGGACTGAAGCTTTCAAGCCTAAAAGTCTCATAAAAGTAGTCTGTATGACTTTAGCATTTTAAATGCGAGTCTTCCGGAGCCACATAATAGCTTTGTGAGATGAATAGTTGAGGAACAGAACAGAATGTAAGTCGTTATTGCATTAAAATCATCTGGCCTTGGTCTCTTTGATATGTTCTCAGGAGATAATGAGAGAAGTAACAATGTCTGATTCATGAACAAATGATTCTTTTGAGTGATATCTTTTTATTAAATCGGTTGGTTTGATGATTCATTCACAGACCAGGTCAGATTTAGTTCTTCTGACTCATGACTCTCCTGTTCCATTAGCAGTGATTAATAGCAATTGGAGGGAAGTCTTATCACTGAATATCAACTTAAATTCCTTACAGAAAGTTATTTTATTATTTCAAAAGACTTAAGGTGTGGTCCATTAGCAAAATTTCGCAGACAAAAGAAGGGTCCATTGTCAATAGTGTAGCAATGCATGAAGCACAGCTTTAGAAGTTCGAATAGCTTTCCTTTGGCCAGTCTGGTGATTCCACTTGACCAACCTGAACACAATCCGAAGTCTGCATGGTTAAATTCGCAGTCATGTGGATTCCTATAGAAATGACTGGATTTTGTCTGCAAAAATTCACTGAACCTACTATATGAAAGCCTCAATTACCATTCAAAAATAAACAATAAAAAAAATAAAAACAGACATTCTTCATAATTTCTCCATGTGTCTTTCACTGCAGAAAGAAAGTCCTACAGGTTTGGAACAACATGAGGTTTAGTAAATTAGGACCGAATTTTTTTTTTTAAATTATTTTAAGAAGTATTTGTTTCTGAAGATGGGATGGGCTATCCCATGTCAGGCACGGGCCTCTCACGAGCCACAGAAGTACTTCTTTATAAATTAATCTGCTTGGAAAGTTCCCTGCTCCACCATTCTCTCCCATCAGCCCTGTGATCTGTGTCTGAGAGGCTGTCAGTTAGATTAGTTACAGGCATCTTGCTGTCTCCACGCATGACGAGACACTTCCTCCATCCCACGGGCTGCGCAACCCAGGCAGAAAAACAAGGAGCAATTTTGGGAAGCATCTCTTTAGCCTTTCCTGTGTGACGAGATTGCAGATGTAAGAGTAACCGGGATCACTGCGACCATCCCGGAAGCTTCGTATTAACAGCAGACGACTGATATTTTTAGCATGAAGTGTGAGAGATGACCTTAGCTGAGCTCGCTGGCCTCTGGGTGCGAGCGGATCGCTAGCCTGAGGAAAAGAGCACACGGCGTGCTCGTGTCTAGCCGATTCCAGATGCTGTGTTTATTTAATGACTGCATCAGCAGGGAAAGCGGTATATTTTCGATCAATCACATCCCTGGCATTTAGCCCCACTACTTGGTTTCAGCAATTGCACTCATAATATGAGCTGTTCATTTGTCATTCCCACGCCCTGTGTCCTAGAGCTCTTCCCGTTCAGAAACATTGCGACAATAATCATTATACCAAAAGAACAGAGGTACTTTTGAAAGTCTGCATCGTGAATCATCAGATGGTTTCATAATCAAACAAAAGGGCCAAAAATCAAAGAGAAATTTTCAAATTGGATGTGCATATTCATTTCATATTCATTTGTTGCCAAGCACAAATGTTTAATTTATGGTCTTTGATTTATGCTGATGTTAATAAAAATAGCATTTCCATTTTGCCTCATTGAGGTAAATGAATTATGTAACTGCATTCCAATTTAATGTAGCATTTTGTCTGTCTTGTGGATACAAGAATTTCCTCTTCCTAGAAAGCTTATTGCAGTTGACATGCATAACACATTTCAAATTTTACAAACAGCACATCAGTCTGGAATGTTCATGAAGTTTGTATTTATGTAAAATGAATAGGTCTTTGAATTACTGACATTGACAGAAGGGTCTTAATCATTTCCAGGTATGGGCTGCACGATTAATCTTATTTTGACCAAGACCGTGATTTCTGCTTCTTTTGATTAATTCAGCATAATCATCTGCGATATTGGCTCTCTGGTTATTTATCCTGAAGAATTTTTTTTTTCTCTTCTTCTATTGACATTTCTGTTAACTTGCATTGATAACAAGCCTCCGCGAGCTTTCATGCTTGGGGTTTGCCACAGATTTCAAAGAGATTTTCTCTTAAATAGATACATTTTCTACCTAGTGTTTTACTTAATCGTGATCTTTAGTGTTTACACACACTCTTTGTGCACTGCGAATAAACAGAAGACAAAAAACACAGACAAACATTAGTAACATCAACTGAGATATTCTGCTCAAATGAGAGTGTAAAAACTCACACTGACTGTGTGTTCATTTACAAGGCCACTTGTGCTATTTGCTGTTACCAAATCTGTAAGCAAAAATTCTTAGTGACAAACTGCAATAAATACATACATGAATATTGTTTGCAATTGTGGTTGCTGAATAAATGTACTTGCACAACCTCTGAGCTACAATACAACATTTTTGTTGTTGTTGTTGTTTTAATAGAAAAAACATTAACATAATTTGTAATTATTGGAATTAATATTCAATGTTTTAGCTTTTCAGAAAAGCTTCTTAAGGTTTTACTGTTTTTTATTGTGTAGACATTGTGTTAATGTATATTATAAATAATATAAATAAATAAAACTAAATCCGGAAACTATATGTACAATTAACCCTGTGTATGAGTTGACATTCTCTTGATTTGTGCTTATGTGAAAATGCCAAAACTGATTAAATGTAAAAAGACAATTTTCAAATGAATTGCAATTATAATATTTGTGCAGCCCTAATTCAAGTCTAAATCAGATTTCGGATAACTGTGGGAGCCAAATGTCCAAACATGGACAGAAAAACCCTGAAATCAGCTAAATTAGCTTAATACACATACTAAATAATGTCTTAATAAAATTGTAGTTAGAGGATAGAAAATACCATGCATTCAGTGTAAAACCAATAGAGGTCATTGGTAAGTTCTCATCATGATAGAAAAATGTGTGTGCGAATGTGTGTGCGTGTGTGATTTGCAGCATTATTTGCTTTCTGTTTCCCTCGACATGGGGTATAATTAAAACACTCAGCTGTTATTGACTCATGATAATTGCTCACAATAGATATCATAATAAGATGTTTAGACATAATTGAATGTAAATAGCTTCGCTTCAATTTTCCTTTCCACCTAACTGTCAGCTCCTGGTGGTGAAGGGGATTGTGAATGCTTTAGCTTAGTCCACCACGTAAGTAGAGGTCTTTGGTTCTTTTAGCCTGCTCCACCGTGTTTGTTTGCTCTCCCGCTTGCTTTGTTTGCAGATGCATTTTCCAATTTTGTTTTAAGCAAGGACAGATCCCTTGTGCATATATTCCAATGGATAACCAAGTGACACTGACCTAGATTGATCAAAAGCCCAGGGTGAGGACAGATATTATTATAGGGCCTCTGTTAGCATTTGTCAGGTCAGTTTGGTGTTGAGAAGCATATGCTTTAATAGATTTACTCGAACTGAATTTGTGCCAATGGCTCCTGGGGTATGATGATATATCTTTAATAAAACAAGTCATTTCAGAGTTTTCAAATGTCTTGTGCATTTTGCAGTATTGCACAACTAATCTTTCTTTCATGTGGTTAGAACTGTGACCTAGTTGTTAGCACATGCTCCAGACCAAGGGGTCATGATTTAGCTGGTTAGTATGTGTTGGTAGATGTCATAACTATAGCTTCCACCATCTGAAAGCAAAAGGCATCTTTCTCCATTGACAGTTATCAACTGTTTTCTATTCTAATATGTTTTAAAATGTTCCTTATTCCTGTGAGGGCAAAGCTGAATTTTCTGCATCATTACTCCAGTCTTCAGTGTTACAGTATCCTTCAGAAATCATTGTAATGCTGCTCAATAAATATTTCTTATTATTATCAATGTTGAAAACAGTGCTGCTTAAATTATTTTCGAAACTGTAATACATTTTTTTATTACAATTGATAAATAGAAAATTCTAAAGAACAGTATTTGAAATAGAAATCTCTTGTAACATTATTAATGTCTTTACTATCACTTTTGACCAAAGTGTTCTTGCTGAATAAAAGTATTAATTTCTTTAAAAAATCTTGGTTGCACTTTATTTTACAGTACATGCACTTACATCTATATACTTACAGTGTACTTACCTAAGAAAGTAATGCGTAATATAAGGTAACTTCAGGGTCCGTACCTAGATATTACAAAGATATTGTAATTACAACAATAAGTTCATAGTATGTACATGCAGAACAGGACTGTAAAATGAAGTGCTATCAAAGACTTACTGACCCCCAAACATATTAAAGCAGCACTAGGTAACTTTTCAACCTTCATAATATATTTCCAAGACTCTTGTGATGGTACATCGACTTACAATAGGTTGAATGACATGTCTGCCATAGCCTGGCGAGGTCTGTATAGTTTTTAATCGTACTTTTAAACTTCGGGGTTCGGGTAGTAACCCCCGCGCTCAAAAAGAACTACAAAATTCGACTGCTTTACGGCATAGGCTACCTCACTTCCCCAACACGTCCTCACATGCTGTTGGACTTGTAAGTATATTGCTTATATTGTATATCACTCGGACAAGCTTTCACTCGTTGGTCTGAGCTAAAAAGCACCTGGCGTTCTTGTTGATGGATTAGTAACTTAGACATCTTCGGAGGCTAGCTCGATGTTCAATGTCCGACGATTTGAAACGCGTTGTGTTTATTACCAAAGTCCTTTTATATAAATTGTCTCTGTTATTACCCAATCGAACTCGTGTAACTGTCTGTCACACGTTTTACCGTCCACAGCATTACTTGATAGACAAAATAGGACACGAATGAGCATCAAACAGAAACAATCCGCTTACGGAATGTTCGAGGCACTATACAATACAGACTGCCGAAAGTTAAACAGGGCGCGCGCAGCTCTTAAAGGGGACACACCTTATTTCCACTCGTTACAGCTTCCATCCGACTGAACAGGGACCGGTATACAGGGGGGAGGGTATCAGGCCGTGAGTGAAGAGACTGCTCTGCGTGAGTGGTATTTACGACAGTAACGTTAAATACAAGTAGTCCACAGCGACTCTAGGGGTCGTTGTTTGACCAAAACGGAATTCCTACCTGGTGTGGCTTTAATGTTACAATGTATTAAAAACAAAAAAGAAGAAATAATAATAATATTTTAAATCACAAATAGTATATATTTTTGAGGGCTTGTAAAAAAGTCAAGGTCAAGCTTTATTAAGGTCTCTTATGGGCAATTTGGTACAGTACATCTTATAGGTAAAATTAATAAATTACGAATTACAAAATACAAAAAGTACATAAAATATATCAAAAATAACCTAAGAAATTCCTTTAAGACTATTTAACAATCGAATTGCACAAGGAACAGAGGAGTATTTGTATTGGTTATTTTTTCATCTTTGGTAATCTATAACGACGACCTGAAGGCAGCATAGAGAACTCCGGGTATATGGTCACTATCACAGAATGGACTCAACAAACAGAACTGTCAAACTTCTTTGTTCTTTAATAATCTTCCCACTGTTTGTGACTAATTTATTTAGTACATTTTAATGTTTCACACTAAGATTTCCAAACCAGCAGCTAATAGAAAAGGACAGCATCGGCTCTATATAAGACTTAGAGAACAATTCCATCAATGTCTAGTCTATATTAAAGTATCTTAATTTTCTAAGACAATATAGACGCTACTGTCCCTTTTTACACAAAGCCTCTGTGTTCACATCAAAACAATCCACCTTCTCGCTCTTAATAAATGTGATTTGAGAAAAATGTGTTTGTGTTCTAAAATCAATAATCATGGCTGGGTTTCCCGAAACCTTCTTAACGCTACGTCGTTCTTAAGTTACACCTTAAGCTGTACCTTATCGTTAATACGTGTTTCCCAAAACGTTCTTAGTTAAGTATACCTTCTGTAAGTCATACGATCGGAAGGTTGGTCTGGACCACTAGCTTTACCTTATCACTGTTGCAGGTCTATACGAATATAATTCTGAAGTTTTAATACACCAGACAGTGTTCATTTAGGCTAATTCAAGTGTTTTCATGCAAAGAATAAAATTGTCATTACACTGATTGTTGTTAGATTTTTAATTATAATTATCCAAAGGTACATCAGCTGGCAAACCATTAAAGGCTTAATAGTTTTTTAAAGGGAATGATTGTGGTGGGGGGTTTGCTCAAACTATGGCAGCGATACAGCGAATAGTTGTTCTAAAAGACGGCGTCGTCCGCGGAGCGCTTTCAAAGGCCAGTGAAAGCAGACTGTCAGTTAAGTCCTATTCGGACGCTAATTGTTTATCATGGGCTCGTAAGGTATTTTAAACATTTAAAAGGGTAAGTCTGTGATTTTATTGCCGTCCAAATCCATAATGTCAGTGTTTTTTCTCACCCAACCCGCGTAAATATCCCTGGCCAAATTACCTAAGTACTGTTTTTTGACAAACAGTTTAAATCCTTTTTGATCACTGCCGAGCACCGTACGTAAGATGTACACTTTTATTACTGAAATGCTGGAAAGTATTTACAAGAACACTATTTCATCGCAGCTCCACCTCAGCAAACAAAAATGGGAAAGAGAAGAAAGCACGTAAAAATTTGAAATGGTTATTGTGGCAGCAATATATGATACAATCTTAAAATATGTAGGCTAGGCTATTATAGTTTGGATTATTTTTTATAATATCCCATGAGGGTCCTAATAAATGCAATTTCAACTATTTCTAAAGTGCTTCTTCTATAAAGACATATAAAAGATCTCACATAACGCAGTGAAGCAGCCCCTGCACGAGAGAATAATTGATTCTCGAGCCATCGGAATCAGACCATCGCCACGGACAGCACCTGGTAACGTCGCACGTTAAGAAGGTATATCTTAAGCAGCTTCCTAAGGTATGGTTCGGGGAACACGCCTAGAAATGGTACACCTTTAGTTAAGTTATACCTTAAGTCTTCGTAGCGCTAAGAGACAACGTTATTGGGAAACGCAGCCCATATCTTTTGTCTTAGATACATTGCAGTTTTTCTCGATTGCTTAAACACATTTCTTGAAACTATGCCTCTTATTCTCAAAACTATAAACACAAATCCATAACGTCTCACCCAATTCCCCAAACATCCTATTTTCAGGTCAAAATGAAGCTCTACACTCAAAACCATTCACTCTTGCTGAAAAACCAAACTTTGCCCTCAAACAGGACACACAAGCCCTCAAAATCACACACACACTACAACATAGTCTAAGACACTGGTGCAATAAATTCAATACAACATTTCCAAAACTTGTAAGTTATGTTGCTTGTTGTTCCCCCATCACAAACCTTTTCACATGATGAACACAAAAGACACAACCAGTGGATACATTGGCACATTTTTATTCATACACAGAAAACACACACACACACACAAACATTTTTTTTTTTTCCTGTTTTACTCTTCTTTTTTTTTTTTTTACTCTTTTTTTTTTTACTCTCTCCTCAAATTTTTTTTTTATATTTACTTACAGTAAGATGTGTGTGACCAACATATGACAGTAAAAGAGCACACACAAACCATATTCTAATATGGAATTCGAATTGTATTGGAATGGTAAAGAGTGTTGGGACGTAACAGGAGGGCCTCCACTCAAGGATACAATATGATGGACACGTCTAAGAATGTTCCACATATGGTTGAAATACCATTTGCCTAGAAAGATAACATTCTGGGAGTCAAGACTATAAAGGAGAAAGGATGCCTTCACTGTCACACTCTGCAGCCACTCTGTGTGACTGTACGACTGCTGGCCTTTTCTTGCAAGAAAATAAACCTCATCAAAGACTATTGGAACTGTTTGTCTCTTATTCAGTGATAGAATTTCGTTTGCCACCACACCTCCCTGAAGGTTCTCGAGGCGACGGTAAAGCGACTCAAATTTGGCCTTACTCGTAGCCCAGCCTCCCTCATAGTCATACCATTGACAAAGACATGGGCAACTAGAGTGGCTTGAATTTCATCTGAGACTGCTTGTCTTTTTGTCCTTGCCCTTCCTCCTCCTCATTCTTATCCCTCTTCCTTCACGTCTTTCTGGATCCATTGTTCCAAAACGCAATAAACTGATTTGGGCCCTTTTATATATCTATTGAAGGTTCTGATTGATGTGTGTTAAATTTTGACTCTTAGTGTTTCCACTTGGGTAATTGTGTGCTAACTGAGCTGAAGCTGTGCTGACTTGAGTGAACAATATTGAATGCTAGTGCTTTCTAAATGACAACATGGTCTAGGCAATGAGAAATGAAGGGATTTGTGTGTAGAGTTTTGCAGTGACAGTTCAACAAATCTGACTCATGTGTCAAAACAGGGAATAGTGTTTATAGTTTAGTGAAATGGGTGTGCTTTTTGATAAATGGCGTTATGGTTTTGAAATTTTAGTTCAAAAGCCTGGTTATAGTGTTTAAGCAATCGAGAAAAACTGTAAGCTGCAAACAGGCATCATCACACCATTTTATCAACCACTGCACCATGACCAATTTCATAGAAGACTCACAATAACGGTGTCGTCAGCAAATTTTACAAAATGCCTATTGTTATATTTACTTATACAATCATTTGTATATAAATATATACAATAAGGAGACAAAACAAAGCCCTGAGGAGAACCTGTAGATGTTATTAGGGGGGCTGAAAGACTACCATTTACTTTCACTCTCTGAGTTCTTTCAGTTAAAAAAGACCCAACCCACTAACTTAAGATCAAGATCAAAATGAGTAATTAACTTATGCAAAAATATGGGGTTGTAGGGAATTAAAAGCAGATGAGAAATCAATAAATAAGAGCTTAACGTGTGTTTTACTACCCTCCAAGTAGTAATACCATATTTAGTAGAGTTGCTGTTGCATCTTCGACACCTCGCTTTGTTCTATAAGCAAACTGAAGAGGGTCTAAGAGACTCTTAGTTTTAGGTAACAATTCCTCTTTTACTAGTTTCTCAAAGCATTTCATTATAAGTGTGAAATTGATTTTGTTTTGCTGACTTTCATATCCCAATTCAGGATAGTTTCTAATGAAGAGTTTGAGACTCTTGGCATGGGGGCTGAAACATGGCACTTCTATGCAACCGTAGGCCTACTGAACAAGTGTCATTGAGATAAATAGGCATACGGTTAACGGATAGCTTTTTCAAGAATTATAAAGTTCTGGAGATGGAGCGGTGTCGCGTGTGCTTGAGGTACGAGACATGTGAAGGCTTTTGGCAGTAACAGGTGTTTCACATTGTGTTTGCGAGGAACTGGCACTCTTCGCTCCTGAGGTAGGATGTCTTTCTCTCCGAGAGCTCTGTGCTGTGTGAGTGACATCAGGTCCCCCTGCGGGCTCAACGTCTGGCTCTTCTCCGCGTTCCCCCCACTCCTCCTTCCGTCTTCCTGACAGAAACACAGGACTGAGGGAGCGTGAAAGTGACCGCAATCCCGCGGCTCTGTCCAAACAGCCCGTCAATTAGCCACCCAGTTCCGCTGTCGCAGGTCTCCACAGATTATTGAACCGCTGAACTGCCGATACATAAAAATCCCCCACTCAAAGCTTTAGCATTCAGCTGCCCGTAACATTGTATCCCTCCTTCAGTACGCTAGAGACGCAATTGCATGTGAGAGGCATAGCTGTAAACATGCTTATCCTCAAGGCATTCCTGCTTTTAGGGGACGTGGGGACTATTGTGAGTGTTTATGTTTGTGTGAAGGAGACAAGGGCAGACGGAGCAAACACACATAGACACACAACCAATCACAGCGGGGCTATTCAAATCCCCGGCAAATAGATCAGCGCTCTTTAGGCTAAACACATCAGCAGCAGCATTCCATAAGACAACCCACACCTGAGACTGATCGCTGTATTATGAATGCAGAGGCGGCGTTTCACTCAGAGGATTTTTTTTCCTGTGTTACTATTCCTCTCATCATCCTCCGATTTAGCCAGCCGACTACAGCCGAAAAGTCTACAGCTCAAGGGATAGCTTTAAACTTGGTGAAAAAAGCAGGGCCCTAATATTTGGAGGCTGTAAACTCCCTCCAGAGTCCACAGAGACATTAGTTCCCACTTACATTTGTCTCTTTCTGACAAGCTGTCCGGCGATCTGTTGGAACGAGTGTATGTGAGCGAGTGTGCATACGTGCTTCATCATATACTGATAGACTTGGAGGAGAAGATTGATAGTAACCCCTAACTTCGGCTGTTTGCTTCACCCTCCCTCCTAAATCAATATATTCCTCTGTCAGATTGCTTCCCAGGCCCTAGCCCGGCATGACTAATTATCTTGTTCTTCTGGTTTTGGCGGGAAGTCTGCTGTGTTTGATAATGAGGAGAAACTTATCCGTATGGATATATTTGCACTTCAGCATATAGCTAAATGCATGTGTGCCAATAAAATAAGTTAATGCAGTGCACTTTTCTAATGCAGCAAGATGGATATACTCTCTGGCATGCTGTTTACACATGCCGCAAGAAATTCTGTTTGAGCTTATTTTTCATTCAGAAGTTCCTCTTCCCCGTGGCTTAGAGGCAATAAGAAAGTGATAAGCCCTGAAGAGGTGCACAGCAGTCGTCTGTCTTTATATCTGACTGGATTTTAATCGGGGCGCACAATGATATTCTGCGTCCAGTTTCCAAGCTACACGTCAAATACGTCACCACAAATCATAGCTGTTGTTAGGCCCCATCTTTCATCTCAGCCTCTCTTAAAGGCTAGATATCAGCATCCTTTAAATAATTAAAAGATTTAACAAAAGTAGTGTATTTTAAAATATATATATATATTAATTAATTGTTACTTTTATTCAGCTAGAATTCATTAAATTGATCCAAAGTGACAGTAAAGACATTTAATTATCACAAAAGATTCATATTTTAATTTCTGCCATGAAACTCTAGATGGCGCAGGCTAAAATGTCCT
This sequence comes from Squalius cephalus, assembly GCF_949319135.1. Lineage (NCBI taxonomy): Eukaryota > Metazoa > Chordata > Actinopteri > Cypriniformes > Leuciscidae > Squalius > Squalius cephalus. The sequence goes on from NC_137130.1 coordinate 22,819,192, forward strand.
TAACTTAATCTGCTTGCAATCACATCATTCTCTATAGGGTGTAGCTGATTGGTTCCTGCTGTATCAGTAGCTCAACCTTAAAAAAACGTGGTTAACATTTGCTGTAGCAATACAGTACGCTTTCAGAAACCCTCCACCTTCCCCAGCTCCACCTGTATAGATCTGCAACGGGTTATTCATGTATGCTATATTTTACAGCAGCAGCAATTCTTACTTGCGCATAGCAGCACGTCGTCTATGTTTTTTCCACAAAAATATTAGGCTGCACAGATGATAAGATAATAAATTATATAATAAGAAGAAATGTTTCTGAGCACCAATTCAGCATATTAGAACATTTCTGAAGGATCATGTGATACTGAAAACTGGATTAATGGTGATGAAAATTCAGCTTTGCCATCCCAGGAATAAATTACATTTAAAAAAATATTCAAATAGAAAACTGTTATTTTAAATTGTAATAATTGTTCACAATATTACTGTTTTTATTGAAAAAAAAAAAATACCGATTCCAAACTTTTGAACGATATTGTATGTAGAAATGATTTTAATTAACCACGATTGATTCATTCTGTAAAAGTTTTGTTTTCTGATACAGTACCTAATGCCTTAACTAAGTCATGTTTTAAAATGTAATGTTATTGTAAAGTGTTCGCAAAACTTTAATGTTTCTAGCACATCATATTTTCATCATATCTCATTTTTCTTCCAAAACCACTGCCATTATTGATTGAAATCAATTGACCAAACTGTGACGCAGACGCTTTAATTTGCTCATTTTGTTTTCAGTCAAGCAAGATTACCATTTCCTCAGGATGGAGCTTGAATCTCCACGAGACTAAAATCCTAGAATTAAACCAGCTACAAATACATGTTAAAAATTAATCAGGCCTCGCGAACGGGCTGGTCTGGGTAATGGATGTGCGTTTCTCCTCTGTCTTCGCTGCCACGGTTTAATTACTGCGTGAAAAAGCAGCATATGCTTAAATATCAAATGAATCGCACAAGTGAAAATCTTTGTTCTGTTTAGTGCATGAAAATGTCAGTGCGGAGAGGGTAAGGCAACATTAAAGTGGAAAATAATAAAAGAACATAAATGTCACTCAGTGTATTCTGGTCTGCGGTCTAGCAGAGCATGAAGGGCTGGCATGTCTGCTTGGTTGGAAGACTACCCTGTGCTCTGAATTATGTCGAATGTCACACACTTGGCATTGCCTTTTGCTGATCTATGGGGTTTGTTTGTACACTTGCACACATAACGGAGCAGAGTGTACTGTTTTGTAAAATTTGTGTTGATACCTCTGTCACGTGTCAGTGCTTGTTTGGACTTTCAGTTCCTTTGTTCTTTTCCCGCCACTCCTTCGTTTCTATGGTTACTGTCATTAAGTTCAGCGGTATCACCTGTGTTTAGTTAATCAGTGTTATCTGTGTTTGTATTTAAGGTAAGTCTGTTCATTTAGTCATTGTCCAATCTCAGTTATATTTAATGTGTGTTGCTACCTGTTCTACCGGCCTGTGTTCAATTACAAATAAACCTTTGTTTTGGAATTATATCCTCATCTGCCTTCTTGCAACCACCCGTGACAACCTTGAACTCCGTGTGCAAACAGGTTGCATACAAATTGCAAATTTAGCATCAGCATCTCCAATTCTCATCGGATTGCAAGGACAACATTAATTCAGAATTTGTATTTATGTATTTGTTTGTTTATAATGTAGTTTCGTTTGGTTGATTGCTTGTTGAATAGTTCCTGAAAATTCTCACATTCTTAGCTTTGTGTGAGTCAACTGTCATGTTTAAGAAATGAATACCGCTATACAGAGAACCGCTGCTGTTGCAATACTTCAATATAATGTGGGAAAATAAAGTCAAACTGCTATAAAACTGTGAACACGCTATCAACTGTTCGTCAAAAATCGCCACATAGCCTGTACACAAACTTTGAGCATCCCGTAGTCGCACAATGAATCTAAATCTTGGTAAAAACATGTTTGTCTCTGTTTTGAGCAACAAACCCTTTTTTCTTTAATCCTTCCCTCAGGAGACGGATGCAGAACCTCCCTCTCTTCAGCGCAGATAGCAGAGCTGAAGGCTCTTGAACACAAGCTTCCAGAGGGGAATGTTTTTTTTTGTCTTTTTTTTTTTTTCTACGAGTAGCGGTGAATTGGATATACTGTTTGGATTAACAAAAATGCTTCCAGCTAATTTTTATTCATTTCTTTCTTTATGGACTTTTATTGGTCCTTTGGTAGAACAGTTTTTATTTGATGGGGCTTATGGAAGTTTTTCAGGGCCCTTAGCTTGTAAATTCAAGCATGGTTAGTGTGGGTATTGTAAGTTTAGCTGCATCCAGCTCACTGAAAATAATCTCAGTATCTCTCTAGTAATTTTATTCAGCATGTTTATTTGTTAGAACTAATAAGCCGCATTGCGTGTGGTAAATGATACTGAAAATGGTCCTGTGTGACTGTAATTATCTGGCAACAAACGAGTCTTAACGATCGGAGCTTAGTATGGGCCACTTTGGACAACTAACTATCTACAAAGGCCCTAGGCACACATAAACGCACACAAAATGATTATTTCCTCAGCAGTAGAGCTGCACGATTCTCGATAAATTGAGAATCACTTTTTTTTTTGGTTCTTTCAAATAGAGATCACGATTCTTAACAAACTTAACAAAAAACAACAACATGTAATTTATTAGAGGTTCTGACAAAATGATTGATGCAGTCTATTTAAAAATGTTTAAATCATCATTTTTAAAAATCCGTTTGAATGAATGATTCAATGATTAATACACAACAACTGCTCTCTCTGGGTCAGCGGAAGCATGAACACAGATTTGAATCGTCCAGTGTGGTTTTGTCAAAGGTTGAATAGACACAGACGGATTGCTGTCATTTAGAAATAAGATCACGTGGGTGTTTGAATCGATATCGCTTTTAACTCTTTCCCTGTTTTTGAAAAAAAGCTGCCTGCCACCGCCAGCATTTCTGAGCATTTTTACAAAAGTTTCATGACCCGCAGAACATTTTGTTGTTTGAATATCTGAATATGCAATATATCAATTCAAACAGTGTGAATACAGCGAACTTTATATGGCAGACAATGCCGTAACAATGACGTTCACAGTGAGGTACGCAGCACATTAGCCAGTCATTCATCTCAAGGTTTCATCGATGTTGACAAACCACTCGACCTTCAGATTCATGGAAATGTCATCTAATTCATCAAGCTCTGCTTGATTCGCCACCCCTCATTTTCCCATCCAAGTACATTTCAGTTATGAAGTGTCCTGAAGAACACATTACACTGTAATGAAGCCACTAGAAAGGACACAATTACTTTGCATCATGCCGCAGAGTGAAATGTGATGCAGCATCTATTTATTCAGCTGTTCTTTAAAGACCCATTGTATGAAAAATGCATGACTCTGCATTGGAAATGACCTTGTGGAGTATAATTATTTAGTAATTTAGCAGTGGGTACGTATGCTAACTCTTAAACTGTCTTTTTTATGTTTGCAGATGAAGTTCATGTTTGCAATGAGGCAAGTTATGATTTCAGTTAGTAAATTGACTGGTCGTATAAAGCACCTTCAGGAGAAATCCGGGCGAGTTTGCTGCAGCCGGCAGGATTTCAGTGTTGATAATCAGGGCGCTGACATACTGAGTGAAATTTTTCTGACACCTTTGGAGCACTAATGGCTGAGGCTGTTTACTACAGTAAGCTGTAGTCGCACACATGCTGTAGGCTAAAGCTGTTTGTGGTCACAGAACCAGCCAAAACACAGCCCTGATATATGAATATGTAAATCATAATTGTGGCTACCTACCCTGTCCCATTTTCTTCTTTTAGCATTTACCCGATTTAAACAGAGTTTAAAGGACAGAAAGAAAATTGAGTTTTTTTGTTGTTGTTACCAACGTTTATTATAATACATTGTTACTCCCAGACAGAAAGTATGTAGCTCAGTCTTCTTGTAAAAAAGGTTTCTTGCATTTTCCCTCAGCTCAGAAACTACTGTCAGTTTGGAGCCTGTGTCTGAAGTCTGTTGCTTTTGATGTGAAATTTGCTCTGTGTGATTCAAGGCCATGTCGGACATTTGCAGCATAAGAACTGCTGGCAGCAGCTGGGACCCACTAAACGGCCACCCAGTGTTCTTGACACGTTCATAACCAACAGAAGGAACACATGTCAGTGCTCGATATTCAGCTGGACTTTTATACAGTACAACAGTCTGAGACCAATAATGGAAATGTTTAAATTTCACATTTTTCTTGCTAAATAATACTACTTTTCACTTGGATGTAATATACATTACTATTTAAAAGTTCAGGGTCAGTATTTTTTTTCTTATAGGGGAGAGCAGGGCACAAAGTAACGCTTTTTGACTTTCTCAGTTTGTGGACATCTACTTATGGTTCAGAGTATTTATTTTTTCCCACATTAATTTCCCACGTCTAGTACAATTATGTGTTTTTGTTTTATTAATACAGTTAGTATATACTTTTTTCTTGATATACCCCTAAAGAATGGAAGTGAAATGTGACAACATGCCCCATAGGTGGGGTACATTGTAACATGTGTGGGGCACATTGTAACATAACCTATGACAGCTTAAAATGTTATCTGATCTAATAAAAAAAAAATACAAAACAAACTAAAATATTTTCTAAATAAAATACAATTAAAAAACTTTTTCATATAAAATTATGGCAATTTTTAATAATTAAATATAAACTAATTTTTGAGTTTTGACAACGAACACATGAAAACACAGCTATACAACATAATAAAACAAATAAATAATTAGTAATTTCTGAACATTGACTCTCAGTCTTTATTCACATTTTTCTCACGTTTTCTCAATAAAATTAATAAAAGTATAGAATATAATAGCATATTTCTAATTGGGGCACATTGTAACGCAGTGTTACAACATGCCCCCGCCTGCACAACTGGGATTTAAACCCTGCTAGTGTCTTCTGCTAGTTAGCGAAGCATTAAAGAACTATCTCAACTGTTAAATAACATCTTGGAGATTAAAATAATATCAGATTTGTCTTATTTTAAATAAACACAAAAAAAAAGAGATGAAAAATTAACTTAAGTAAGAAATTTACTTTTGCTATGGTTTAATAAATGTCTATGGATATCTTCCAAAAAATGAATAATTTTGGCGGAATTTTGTTTTTCTATATGGTGTTGATATGGCAACTAGTAAATACACAAAGTTTCGTCATCCTAGCATGTGCGGAAGTATTTAAAACAAGCGTGTTACAACAAGCGTGTTACGTTGCGCTCCCCTACTCACTTTTTTTTTTTTTTTTTTTTACTAATTACAATTTTTATTACATCATCACAATTTAAAAATTTGTCATGAACTGCTCTGAGACTTGGGTTGAAGATCCAAATTCAGCTTTATTGGGACAATCCAGAATCTTAATCCATATAACAAGCAAAGGGCCAAATAAGCAACAGGGCAGAAAACACAGGCAAAAGGGTAATCCAGAACAACGGGCAGAGAATCAAAAACCAAGACACAGGAAACAAGAATAACCAACCCGATCTCACACCAACTAACGAATTTTACAAGGTGGCTAATTCGTATGAATTCATACGACCTCACTCGTACAAATTCGTACGATTTTTGCTAAATCGTACATATTTTACGAATTGCCCAATTCGTATGAATTCGTACAAATGACCTACCCCTGACCCCGCCCCTAAACCTACCCATCACTGTGGTTGAGACAAATCGTCCAAATTCGTACGAGTGAGGTAACTCATACAAGACTTCACCAAGAATGACAGAACACACAGGGCTTATATAGGCAGAGTTAAAAGACACAGCTAAATGTAATCGAGCATAATGAGTCCAGACAGCGAGTTATGAGAAATGTAGTTCATGGTGAGATAATGCAGATGGAAGGAGGGCTTATTATTATGCAAAATCTTGTTAAAAAAAATAATAATTTTGACATAATTTTGATATCCTTAGACATTAGCATTATAATAGTGTTTGCTTTTAAAGATAGACGTATGGTAATGTTCAATAGAAAGTTGGTAAAAATACAGAATCCTATTGGAAAAGCATTATCGTACCAAACTCAACTGGATATTATCCATTTATTTTCTTTCAGCCCAGGTTGTGACCTCTTTCAATCATAGTGTTGTCCTTTCACCTGACAGTGCTCCCAAAGATTAATTCTGTTTGTCCTAATGTATGGTAATGAGAAAGTTGTGTGGATTTGATTGTCAATAACTTGAAATACGGCCCTGCTCCCTAAATGCTTGTGCCGTTCAATAACCTATTAAAGTTGAATCACAGATAAGTTGGCGTGCATCAGGAAAGCAATCTGAAATTTGTGCTGACATTGATCCAGCAGGAAAGGACCTGATGGCTCCGATTAACACTTGTGTCCCGGGAGAGGCAGGGAGAGAGAGATGCTGGGCTGTTAATATCGTGTCATGTCCCTGGCTTTTCCCGGCAGAATGAGCTCCGTTTATGAGCTCCATATAAAATTTAAAAGCAAACAATTCGGTGACTCGCCGCAGAATTGTATATATAATTTGTTCATGCTTTCTGTAGCAGGAAGCAGAACAAATTGATTGATTTCTCTTTGGTAAGTATTACACCTGTTCACTTTAAAATGGGGAATTATTCCAAACAAAAGTAGTCTAGTCCTCATTCATTCATTTCAAATTAGCTCATTACGTGACACCTTGCTTGGTGCCTCCTTTGGAGAGAACTCTGCATTAAAGCAACTTTAATTTTAGTGGATTTTGCACACATAGCCACATTAAGTGGTCAGAACAGAAGTCGCCCTCATCCATGTTGCATATTTCCCATAACACATTTCCAAAACTGAAAATGTCAATGAGATCTGCAATAGCAAAAATGATGCCTCATCCTTCTTTTGTAATTAAATTAATTTAGTTACGCAGCCAATGATAAGGGCATCATTTAGAGTAAATACATCTATTAATGAGGGATAGAACTCTTGACGTTGTCCTTGACATTCTCGTCCGGATTAAAGAACAGCTAATGGAGCACCTCAGGAAGGATCCGTTAAGACCAGGAATAAATGTCACAGCTGTTCAGTTATAAATCACAGTACAATTTTTCCCCTCTTTTCATCCTTCTTGACCTTCATGCCCTGTTCTTGAGAAAATGAAGAACGTTAACATTTCGTTTATGCATAAGTCCCATGAAAGAAGCCCAGAATCCCATTTGCCTAATAGAGAGTGAATGTATGTTGTCTGAAGGTGATATTACAATACAAACATCATAGTGTGAGCCGAACAGTCAGGAGTAGGTTCTTGCCATCCAACCTCGACAGCTAACAAAGAGCAATGCTGAGGGAAGGACCTTTGAAACTATAGTTAAATAGTACTTATAATTTATAAGCTTCATAGTTGAAAGGCATTTTGTAAAAATAAAAAATTCTTAATCTACTTAAAAAGCAAAATTATGATATTAAAGGGGTCCTATTATGCTTTTTTTCACTTTATCAACTTTAGTTAGTTTTGCTGTTTGAGCATAACAAAAACTGCAAGTTTACAAAGCTCAAAGTCCACTCCAAAGGGAGATATTCTCTTTAACAGAAAACACTTTAAGAATTACAACACACAGTTCGTTGGGACTACAATATGCTACAATACTCATTTAAATAATCCCTACCCACAAAATATGCACAGAAGGGGGTGATGCCTGGTTGAGCTGCGCTAGAGAAAACCAAGACCTGCTTTAGCAGCATGGTGTTGCTCTTTGGTACCCCTTTGTTTGGCCTTCCTAAGGTGGACAAACTTAGAAAACAGCGGTTAAAATTTATTACTATTATTTTTAACATTGTCCCCGAACCCCAGTGTGCTACACATTGTATGGAGGACAGCTTCAAGAACCTAAGAGAGTACAATGCTGGCTGTGATGGCCAGGATTTATGCAACACAATTCTTATTCATTCATCTTTGCATTGATCAATAGATAAATAAAAGGACATTACTATTGTCACAAGACGAAGACCAAGATGGACAGAATCCAGTACGAAGTGATTTTAATATTAAAACAAACAGACAGAAGGTTTAACTGTGCGTGTGTGAAACATGGGGTAAACACACGCAAACATAAACCGACCACCAAACACTGAAAACAGGAACTAAATACACAGAGATAATGAAATGATAACGAACAGGTGTGATGATTAGATGATTGTCCATGACAGCTGGGCCACGTTCAAGTTCAAAACGGTGCGCAACGTTTTGCTACGGTTTCCGGGTTGAACGTCATGTTTCTTGGAAATGGCGTGCAACGGGGTTTGAGATCCGTTTTCTCTTGTTTGGTGGGTGTGTCAGAACTGCAGTCCAATCAGCAGCAACATGTATATAAAGCACGCGGTATTAAAGTGAACTCGCACAATGGGTTCAAGGAAAGTAATTTACAAATGTGTTTGATGCAGCTCGGTATACGCAACAACTGAGGATATTAGAAGACATGTTTGTCGTAAGTTTTATTGTAAAAATATAGGATATCAACATAATGTAGGCTAGTTGTTTATATTTTAGCTTCATTGCAAATGTATGACATTTGGTATAGAAATAAACAATTAAGTGCTTTTCCTAAAAATGAGAAAGAAAATACAGGGTATTAAAACAGTATGAACTACAAATAAAGTCAGTATGTGAGGCTAAATAGGTGTGTTTTAGTCTGAATTAGGTAAGATGTGTGCTTACATTTCAGTTTCAGCAATCCCTTCACTCGACTGGGATGTTCTCTTTTGTTCTGGGCGGCAAGTGCAGTAACTGTAACATCGGGCATATTTTGTAGTATTAAACATATTTATACCGACTTCATCAGGCTCTGAAAAATCTTCACAAAGAACACAAAGAATGGCCTTCTCAGCTGCCATAGTTGCAACTCTTGCATCATCAGAACAGTGTGTTCAACGCATCACCGTTTCTGTTTAAAAAACGTTGTGCAACGTTTTGTCGGGGCTGAACGCACTCCAGTTCCCGCATAGTCAGGACTCGGGACAAGTTGTTAATGGATCACAACCTGTAAGCATGTTTTATTATTTGTTGTTATGTTTTCTCTTATAACTTTTGTTGTTGCTATACAATGTAAACAACGGGCAAGGCTGTTAGCTCTGCTAGCTTTTAACATTTACAGAACATGCAGCAGTTCAGCCAATCACAACACACAGTTCAACCAGTTCAACCAATCAGATCACATTTTGTATTTCAGAAGGAGGGGCTTCAGTGAAACAGGAACTAAACAGAGTGTTTGAGACAGACTGGCAAGAGAGGTGCTTCAATAATGTAAAATATGTGAAAAATAATGCGTTTTTCAAAGAATCAAGCATTAAATCCTATTCTAGTATACCCTAAAAACAAAAACAAGATACGTAACAGGGCATGACTCCTTTCAAGACTGTTTTTTTTTTTTGAGAGAGAGATATAATATTGAATTAAGTTTCCTTACCAACGTTATCTCACAGCAATTCGTAAGTATGATTTCATATGAATTGTACGTTTTCATACAATTTGTTTAGACCCCAGTGAGGGGTAAATTTAGGGGCGGGGTTTGGGGTGGTCTTTCCTGGTGACTTCTTTGAAAATTCACATCATTCAAATGGTACAAATTAGCCACATTGTAAACAATAATTATTATTATTATGCAATGAAGATTTTTGAATGAATTAATAGAATTGATCTAATTTAGTGATAGTATCAGACTTAGAAGAGATAAAATGTGACCCTGGATCACAAAACCAGACACAAGTAGCACAGGTATATTTGTGGCAATAGCCAACAATGCATTGTATGGGTCGAAATTATCGATTTTTCTTTTATGCCAAAAATCATTACAATATTAAGTAAAGAACATGTTCCATGAAGAGATTTCCTACCGCAAATATATAAAACATTTATTTTTGTGAGTGAATGCAGCACAATCGCAAACATAAATGGACAACTTTAAAGGGGATTTTCTCAGTGTTTAGTTTTTTTTTTAAATGTAGTGCTGCTACTTAGCAATTTTTCCCAACAGTGATATAGAGGAATCCTTGATTCTCTGTGGGATTTCTAATTGTTCTCTGAACAAACTCCAACAATCAGTGCAGATCACATAATCCTCTCCACGTTTATCTGTAATTGAAATGAACCTGAGGCTAATGCTAGGTATTTATTTTCCTTAAGGCCACTGCAAATTTCTCAGGCAGAAAATGCTGGATATTCCAGGCAGCCTTTACATGTAATGGAACCAGTGTTCACATAGTCCCTCTTTGACAACTTTTGAACGAATAATGAAACCACATAGAAATGAGTCAGTGAAACTGAGTGGAAAGCTTTAGATTATACATGAAAAGGCAGCAACACAGCAGGTGTAATGAAGCTCACGACGAGGTCACCTTTCTCTCTCTTTCTTTCTGTTTCTCTCTTTCTCTTTCTCTTGTTTTATGAATGCAGATCTTGGAGTGTGGCTTGATCTCTGTAGACAGAACATGTACTTGGATGTTGCATAAATAAAAGCATTTCCAACAAACAGTGGAATAACTTACCTGGGATTAGCATTTCATTAAAATAGAAGTGTGAGGGTTTGAAGACAAAAGGTGTGAACCGCGGAGCAAGAGTGGGACCGCGTCGGTCTGCCTGCTCGGAATATGTAAGAGCTCATGAACTCTGATTTGAAAAGCTCACAATGAATTAAACATGCAGCGTATTTACCTTACACTGAATAGAAACAACAGTCAGGGATGTCCACAAGGTTGTTGAATCCGAAATGTAACTTTACATTACAAGTTTGTTCTGCTGGTTTAATTAATTTATTTATTAGACAGTTTGTGGTTCTTGTCATTTGTCTCTTTTTATGAGAATGTTCTGTATATTTCAGTGGTGTTTTTGTGTACATTAGCATGTGGTGGACTTCTGAAAAGCTGATGGAAATGTGGAAGGTTGTGGGATTTTAGTTCAATGGAAATTCATGTTCCAGTTTCATTCAAGGTTTATGGGTTAAAGCCATGTGGAATGCCATTTCTATTATTAATGTTACAGTTTTTTGTGTTTTTATTGACATACTGTTTTATTAAAACCAAGTCACTTCAAAGTTTGAAAGTTTATTTATAACTTAAAAAAAAAAAAAAAATACTACAACACCACAGTAATAAGAATATTTCTTCTGTCTTTAATTTGTTATTACTTGCTGTTGTTCATGTTCATTTTAGTATTATTATTATTATTTACTAGTACCTTCTTTGTGGACAATTAGTCATAAAATGCTTGGTAAAAGAATAAAGGTCAAATGCACGGAGGAGACTTAATTCGCCAAACTAAGTGGTTGCTAAAAAACAGCTCACTCACAGATTGTCATTTCAAGGCCATTTCCATTTAGGGTGAAAGTGGTGATGAACAAGCGAGTGAGTTGTTTACTTTGCAACTAAACTATCCATGTTTACCAGTTTTACCCATTCGGGCCGGTTTCTGGATCATTTTTGAAAATGAAAGGTGGTCATTAAAATCACATTGATATTCAGCCAATCACAGTGACTTATATAATGCGATTCCCCCCACACATTTACTGTACGCCACACCTAAGCAAAAAGAGCTCAAGTCAGGCAAAAAGATGCTGGTGTCGCTGTTGGACCGTATCACCTTAGAAAAATGAGTGATTAACTCATGATTTCATCTCATATTTCATAATTTTGTTTATTTATTTTATTTCTGCACTGTTGATTATTTTCTCATCCAAATATTTTTTACAGTTGGCACAGAAATGCCCTTGGCAGGTACACAAGACAGAAAAAGAGAAAGATATGGAGAGACTTAATGTGAGAAAGATTTGTATTAAATTGTACACACAGATCAAGGACAATCTTTTTCTACAGGATGCTTAACAGAGCAAGTTAGAAGCAGACTGTTAGCAGGATAATTTGGCGAAAGGAAGGAGTCTCCCGCTGTCTGGTACTCAGCGTTTTCTGTGGCATGAACATGCAATTACCCTTGATTTCATTTCTCGCAGATAAGTGTCCCTGCTCACCGGAGCAGCAAACGAAAGGAGTCAAGGGGCTTGTTGACAGCGGGGCATGTACAATCGCAAGAATCAAATAACCTGCCCATCATTAGGGCACAGAGCCTCATATAGCAGTCGACCCATCAGAGGAGCAGATTCTGTAGACGTGACGCTTCTTTCATGCTCTCAACATCTGGTCGAATTAGTGCTGTTTTGCTAGATGAAGTGAATGTTAGTCCACCCCCAGTCTCTAGTAGTCCTCATGTCATGCTAGGCCCCTAGGTTATGCTACTGAGAGCACTCACCATGGGGCATATAGGGAGAGTGATGGTGAATATGAGATTGGCACAGTGGTAAGTCTTTACTTTACCTTCACAAACAAGCTTTGAAGTTGCATAAAGCTTTGACCAAGCAAGCAATGTCTCACCTTTCTCATTAGCAGAAAACCCATAATTGAGGTGAGATGTCTCACTCAGTTATGCTGTTATCTATGAGTTTCACAGGCCTAAAATGCCCTCCAAAGAGATTGTGTATGTGCTTTTTCCATTTGGTTGATAACATGTACAGCATGTTGTTTTTTTAAGCTGGTTATGTTCAGCCTCCACAAACCAAGTGCATGTTGTGTATGCAGGTTTTAGCTATTCAAGCTAAACCTATTAAGGTGCTGTTATAATGAAAATGCTTAGCTATTAAAAAATGGTAACACTTTATAATAACGTTCAGTCGTTTATAAGTATTTACAAAACATTACTATACATTCAGAAATGATTAATAGGTGATATGCTAACATTTTATGAATGATTTGTTAATTCAGTTATATTACTATGTTTTGTAAATGCTAATTAACTTCATTAACTAATTACTTATAAGTTCATAAATGATTAATAACTAACATTCTATGAAGGTTTTGTTAATGCAGTTATAAATGATTTATAAATTATTAGTTGACTAAATTATTAGGAGCTGTCTCATGGGAAACAAAATCAAAACTAAATGATTAAATGATGATAACAAAGTAAATAGTAAAGTTCAGACTTGTGTAAAGTGATGGAATTTCTCTAAACGAGTTGAATACGGCACAAGAAATCTCGCACAGAACGCACAAATACGCTCCTGAGATCACGTTACACACATAACTTAACAAAGATCTGTAAATGTGTTTACGTGTGATGATGAATAGTTTACACTTAAAACTAGGGGATGCAGAAAGTGTTTGTAAATGATTTATTCATGCATTTACACAGCATCTATAACAGGTGTTGAACACTTTGTAGTGTGTACTGCAGTGTAAGTGCTGGCTGGTGAGGGTATAGACAGCGATCTTCTCTGACACACATGGTCTCTTTAACCGTTGTGCACCTGATGTAAGATTCAGTGGAAGGTAAAACCGGTTCACATTATCACTAGATCCCACACAGAACCCAAGTCTGTGCTGATGAGTGAAATGATTTAACATAACCCACTGGAATCTTCTGACTGTGAGTCATTTATAAATGTGTATCTGCATGAAAAGAAATAAATTACTCTTCTTACAAAATACTGCTTTAGCAGACCTGCATGTTTGTGCTTTTGAACACAGACCAGCATACAACTTAACAATACATCAATAAATTATATACTGATCATTTACTAATGGTTTGTTCATGATTAACCATTGTTTGTTGAGATAATGATACTAAAATTTTTAAAAAGTGATAATGTATCAACTAATAACTTTCATAAGATTACATTCATAACATTCATAAAATGTTTACATATCACTTATTAATAATTTATAAATGTTTAGTCATGTTTTGTAAATGATTAGTTGAACTGAATATTATTATAAAGTGTTTTCCAATAGGGGAGTTTGGTAGCATCATATCATCATCAAAATGATTGGTTATTTCAGGGGATTTATATCTTTATTTTGTCTTTTGTACTTTATAAGTATGCAGAACTTATACTGTATGTGAATGTATAATGCTAATTAATCTCGTCACTTAGAAATGTATGAAAGTTTTTTTTTTTTTCTTTTTTTTACAAAAACAAGCTTTCACTTCTATCAGCTAATGGATTGCAAAGCAAGGTGAATATAAAACACTCTGACTAGAAAGCAAAAACAGGACAAAATCTGACTCTTAGAAGAAGGTGAATATCGTTGTTGTCTTTCGTAATTTTTACATTTTTCATGAATCATTACTATTGAGCACCTTTTACATCTATGTGTGGATTTTGCAAATATTTAACTACTGAAAGTAAATAACTTGTGACTAAACCTCCTAACTCCACTGGATCCTCAAACAGATGAGTGTCTCAGTCGAACATTTGTTGTCGAGTCATAGTCAGTGCTGTCTTCAATAATAGCATGCTTGTTGAGTCAGCATCTCCTCATCCCGTGACTTCATTTTTTTATAACACAAGATTGTGGCCAAATGACAAGAAAACAAAACAAAACTGAGCGTCCACATAGCTACAATAAACTTTATAACCTGTAAGTTGATGAAACCGTATAATGCAATGCACATACTGCCTTGAATGCGGCCGTTCTAATTAGAGACAAAATGCATGTCTGACATCCGCTGGTCAAAAACTCCTTATGAGCTTGATTTTGGTAAAATGTTAATAATATAATGACACGAAGTGTCTGACCAAATATAAAGCAACAATATCCACTTTGACAACACAGTGCTTAATAAAAGATACAGTGTTTTTTCCATTTCCTGAAAGTAGCGGTTTTCTATACTTTTTCATGTCTAGGTTTTGCTTTCAGTTCAGAGTCCAATCTTGTCTATTCTTTTACAGAGAATGACTTTAATTGACCGATTAACATCTCCCAGTTTGTCCCTCTGTTGAGTTATCCATGGCTGGTTTCCACAAATCTTTCTCAACAATGATAATTATCCTTGCTCACAAGACAAGATAAAATAATGTGCACTGTAACATACTGATGTTGGGATTGGAAGGAAGCACATTCCAGGGAGTCCCAAACTTCAGAAGCTTTTTAATCAGTTTGCTCAGCGTCTGGCTGGTCTCTATCTGTTATCAGCTTCATCATCTATCTGTTGGAAGTATATATTTGGGATTCTCCTTATATACTTAATCTTCCTGATTACAACAGGTGTCGGAGCCATCAGGCCCGGTGAGAGGCGGTGCATTGGCTGGAAGGGGTGGGAGAGAGGGTGGGCTGGGGTATCCGGGCTGACAGGGGAACGGTATTAATTCCTGCCCTCTGAGAAAGTAGGCTCTGTGTTCCTTTCCTCACTCCTGGAGCTTTGATCAAGCCCTCTCCTGATTAGAGAGTGACCCTGACATGACAGGCCTGAGAACTTGTAAAAGAAGCATGAGGAGGGAAAAAAAGGGAAAACTTTCTCTGATGAAACCAGGGAAGGCGGGAGAGAATAAGAATCCGAGTTATTCTGAAGCTGTCGCTCCACCCCTGCTCGGTGTCTGGTGGGTAATAAAGATTTCATGTATTCATTTTACTCAGGCAAAAATTGCAATCTATAATGACCTGACATTTCTTTTTTAAAACTAGCCAGAAGCCTCATGATTTGAATGTTAAGCAGTGTCCCCACCAGCTCGACTGGAACCTGCTTTGAATTTTATCAACTCACCTGTTAGTGGACATTGAGGCACTTGCGAGAGGCCACATGAATGTTTTGGCTTTCTGTGAATCCACACTGAGAGGGCTATGCTTGTTGAATCATTATAGAGCTGTGCAAGACAACCTGCCTATTTGTAGCGACTCGAAAGAAAATTTGAATAGTGAAAGCATTTGTAAAGGAGAGAAGCAAGTCTAGAAAAAAAAAAAACAGATAAATAAAAATTGGATGTGGAGTGGGCGCTCTGAGAGCGGAGAGCGGGATCTGTTGATCAAGACAGGCCTATAATATATCTACCTGATTGGTGTGTTCCCATCGGAGTTTGAGTTAAATTCTTCATGTCACCCCAGACACTCCGTCTGGGGAAAAGAGATGTGCCCAAACTTCAGAGGCTGGCTCGGTCCTAGCCCTGTGTATTAAAGAGAAATCTAATACAATTTATCAGCTTTAGCGTGGAGAGTCATGGAGATTATGGAGTGTGCGGAGGCCTGATCATTTCGCATTCTCTGTAGGTTCTCAAACCATGCCTGGAGTTGCTTAAAATGCTTTAAAGCCTGTCAGAGGCGCTTTAAAGTCGAGTTTTGCTTAATCACAGGGTACCTCAGCTGCTTTTACCCTTATTTGTCGATCCAGAGTTTATAATCTTCAGTGCTATATGTGATCTTGAAGGTGCAGGATAATGTTTCCTATAAGACACATTTCCATGGTTGTGCTGTGGCTATTTTCAAAGAAAATGGCAATATTCACTGGGCGGCTGTAATCGGTGTAGTGAAAAGAGAAACTTTGCCATTATACCATTGTTCTAGCATTTCAGTTCCTTACAAATTATTAGTGGAGGTTGATGTGTTTCACACAATGCTTTATATTTCTGTCTTTTCAGGCCTTTGGCTTGATTGGCTTTTTGGTCAATAATGCATTAACATTCCATGTTCTATCACAAGAGGCACCTTTAACAGAGGACGAGTCTTAAAGATGTGTTGCACACCTGGCAAGCAGATGACAATCTCTCCCTGAGAGGTTCTTATTCACAAGCTCGAAGTGTTCCATATGGAGAAGCTTGTTTGTTGAACCACAAAGTTCATAAATGAAGAAAGCCAAACACAAGTAATGTTGAGTGCCCTAGCGTGGTAACTCGTTGCTGAAGTTCATGCCGCATGCTATTGATGTGCTGTACAAAAGGCCTTTCAGCAAATTAACAACCACTTCAAATCTTCATTTCCTGACCCAAGCATTTTGTTATTGAATAGCCTGAAATTGATTTTTCACCAAACTTGTTTAAAAGATGAATGGAATTATATGAGCCAGTGCTGCATGTACGTGCATCAGATGGGGAAACCCATCTGTTACCCCCACTAGCCAAGGCACAAGTCCCCACAGACAGAGCTCTGGCCAGAACACAAAGATCTCTCCATAAAGGACGATGCTGCTCTCTGGCTAATCCCATCTTTTTCAGACCTGGTGGAACCCATCTGTTGCAGAACGCACCCACATAGGTATCACATCAATTATAAAATCTTGTTTCGGCATATGTTAACGTGTGCGGCATAAGCAGAAAACAATCAAGTACAGAAGTGCAGATTGCTCCTTCTGCATGCAATGAATTTCTATTAAACCTGCCATTCTCTGGTTACAATTTAAACCAGGATTGCACTGATACCATTACAAGTGCTGTGACTTTTTTTTGGTGCGTGCTAATACTGGTACCTGTATTTTTTATAATATAGTGTAGAATGACTGATGACAAACGCTGGATGGAAATACCAAGATTGTCTTACATTTTTTAAATGTGCATAAAAACTTAATTTCTCACTTGAGTTGGATCATTTTTTTCATCCGATATAAGACATGCACATAAACTATGATGGAAACTCATTTACCGAATAAATTCCTTGATGCGCTTAAAAAAAAAAGAAGTAATGCGATGGCATAACTGGACGAAAGTGCAGACCGATCTTGTTGTACAGCATGTGAAATGTTGTTTTAGTCATTCTGAAATGCCTATAGCCAAAGGCTGTCGTCAAAGTAGTTCTGTATAATTACCTCCTATAACTGTATAACATGGCCATGTTATTGCATTTATTGTGGTCCGTCTGCATGCTCTGAGGGGCAAGTCATTTTTTTTATATACTAAAAAGACCCACAGTGTCTTCTCCTACTGCAGCAACTTCCATTTTTCTTATTGATTTTTGGCACCAGTTTATCGGGAAGTTACGGTTTTATTGTCTTCATATCACTGGATGGAAACGGTGCTTTATTTACAAATGTTTTATGCTAAGTTAAATTAAAATTGCAACTTTGGATGGAATCATAACACACGTCATGCTTATACCCAATTCAGAACCACTTGAGGGATTCGTGAGAATGCAATTGCAGTCTGACACATTTTGGAATCCAACAACATACAGTATAAAATCTGTGTTTGTGAACTTGTGTTAGGTGTGTGTTAGGCCTTCATTTCCAGTAGTGTTGAGAAGTTTGTCAATTCCACCCACATTGAAACATCTGAACAAACTAATTCCTTAAATTTAAGTGACTCTGCCAACATCAGGGCCTGAGCCCATGATCCATTTTAGACAGAGATAATGTGACCCAGTTCAATTATACACTAAACATGTTTTGTAGCAATTGCACACAATAGCCTGGTATGTTTTATAAAAGTCTAATGCAATACATGTATTGTGTTTTAAAGACTATGTTTGGGGAAAACATAAAGAACGAGAAGAACTTCTCACACAAAGTAGAAAGTAGGAAAATTAACTTAAGATGATTGTGTCAAAGGTTTTTAAAAGTGTGTAATTAAAAGAAATGTTGTACTGCTTTAAGATACGGCTGTGCAGTTTATTACAACAATAGTTTATCTGTGTCCTCCTTTATCCAGAAACACTGAATATATCATCCTGATGTGAATGTTTTGTTTATTGTTATTTCTCACAGAATATTCGCTTTCACTCACATTACTAAAGTTAAATGTGTTGCAAATGCTGTTGCATGTTGTTTTTAAGACTAATATGTTATAAAGGAAATGAAGATAGGGGAAGGGAGCTAAATTTCAGCTCCTAGCAGGAGCTTGGTTTGTATTTCCACATTTATATTGACTGGGCAGGGTCCACATTAAGGCAAACACAAAGACACTTCTTCTCTTCTAAATTATTTCTCTCATCATCAAACTCCCCTGGTTTCCTTCAAGCAGTTCTGTAAATCATCAATGTTCAGCCCAAACACAGTTTATCCCTGGTGGAAAGTCAATCAAAATCTCTCTGCAGTGCACCTAGCTTCAGCATCTCTAACTGATCATTTCCCCTCTCACATCCCCAACTGTGCCACATTGAGGCTTATCAAAGCTACTGAAAATGGAAGACTGTCCGGTCCATCCGCCAGCAGCAGGACAGCAAAAAACAACCTGAACTGATGACATCGTAGGAAGTCTGGAGATGGAAGGCGTGTAAAGTGGTGGCGCTCTCTCTCCGAATGCATCTCATCGTTTTTTTTTTGTGTGGCAAATAAATTAGCAATTCAAAGTGCAGCCCGGGGGTGGTGAGTGTTTATGTGTGTGCCCAGAGTGATGAAGGCTCACATTTGTATCTTGTCACTAGGCTGTCAGTCACTGCACATGAGCAACGGGCGACTTTAACTTCAGATTCTGATGTATTTACTCAGACGCCACTCTCAACTATGCTATGTCAAACAGTGAAGAGAGACAGGAGCCTGTTCATCTAGCCTTTGACTAGAGGTTATAGTGTTTCTTTGTCAATCCATTCCCTTTCCTGTATGCTCCAGTCCATATTTTGTTTGATCCAGAATCCCCCATCTCTAAATCCCAATTGAAACCATGCGTTTGACTGTAGTCTACTATATAAACAACAGGCATTAAATGTAACTAAAAGGAAGTGGAAGTGGAAAGAGTGGTATAAGATATATATGATATATTTTTAATGCTGATTTCCTGAACTACTTTATCATTATAATTTTGAGTAAATTGTTTTAATTAGCATGTCTAAAACACCTAGATCTGAAGTGATATTATCATAAGTTCCTTCTCTATTCAATTAAATGTTTGAAGTGCCTCCTTTCTCAATAATGCAGTGATTGACAACCTCAGATCCTTATAGAACATGTATTTTGCTGTAAAATATACACGTCTATATACATACGTCATCTACTACAGTGCTATGCATAAGTTTAGACACCCATGCTAAAGTTGACTAAAAAGAGGAATAAAAAATCATCTTTTGGAAATTGAACTTAATGCCTTAATTTAAAAAATGAGGAAAAATCCAACCTTTAAGGACACCAATTTTCTTTGTGAATGAATAATGTATCGTAAATAAATAAATGTTCTTCCTTAAAATACAGGGTGCATAAGTTTGGACACCCCTATGTTAAATTCCCATAGAGGCAGGCAGATTTTTATTTTTAAAGGCCAGTTACTTCATGGATCCAGGATACAATGCATCCTGATAAAGTTCCCTTGGCCTTTGGAATTAAAATAGCCCCACATCATCACATAGCCTTCACCATACCTAGAGATTGGCATGGTTTTATTTCAGTTAGCCTAATAGCTAGTTTGATTTGCATTGAGAGATGATCTTATGGAAAGTACTCCATGCCAATCTCTAGGTATGATGAAGGCTATGTGATGATGTGGGGCTATTTTAATTCCAAAGGCCAAGGGAACTTTATCAGGATGCATAGTATCCTGGATCCATGAAGTAACTGGCCTTTAAAAATAGAAATCTGCCTGCCTCTATGGGAATTTAACATAGGGGTGTCCAAACTTATGCACCCTGTATTTTAAGGAAGAACATTTATTTATTTACGATACATTATTCATTCACAAAGAAAATTGGTGTCCTTAAAGATTGGATTTTTCCTAATTTTTTAAATTAAGGCATTAAGTTCAATTTCCAAAAGATGATTTTTTATTCCTCTTTTTAGTCAACTTTAGCATGGGTGTCTAAACTTATGCATAGCACTGTATATTAGCACGTCTCTATATTTTTATTAGATATTGCATCATTGATGTTGATTGTGTTAGAGGTGTAGAATCTGGATGCACATGAAGATGTCAGTGTCAAAGAGGATAGAGGACAGTCTGATGCTTCTATTTTATGACAGTGTTCTCCAGCTGAAAGCAACACTATTGGCATTTCATAGCAGTAAAGAGACCTCACAGCAGTGCTGTTTTTATTTGTATCTTTTTTTTATAGTCCATGGAATAAAACACAGAAATGAAGACCTTCAAAGGGAAAACAAAAGGCAGTTTACACAGTAAAACAGCTTTGTTGCTACTGCCATGTGTAAATTCTCAGAGGTCTCCAAAGCTAATATAGCCCCTCAACAGCAGAAAGATGGCAACAAAAGAGATCTCTGAAAAACTGAATGTGCTGCTTTCCAGTAAGATGGTTGTTATTGGTAACTGTAAAGTGGTTAGCAGTGAAAAATGTGCTTTGTGACTGTTGGTTTTCACAAAAACCAAGAGTTTCATATTTACAAGCACTCTTCTTGCAACAATAAAAGTATTCGTATGTAGTGTGGTTCTAGCACGCATGTATTTTTCATATGTTCAAGCAGACAGCAAAACCTTGAAAATATGGATAGACAGCATCTACAATGCAGGCACTTTTACTCATATAGAACTGTGCAAATGTTTATGAATATTTTGAGATTCATAGAATATTAAATTAATGTAATTAATAAAATGATTTTACAGTTTTAGTAAATTATGTTAATTAAAGTGCCCCTATTATGCTGTTTCAGATTTTACCTTTCATGTAGTTATCCACCTTATTTCAACGCAGAAGTAAGCTGTTTTCTGTGAATGTGCAAAACTTCTGATTCATTAGCTACTAGGAAAATAATGAGAAGAATGACAAAGTGCAATAATGGTAAAACTATTTGCCCTACAAACCAGTGTGTTTATAATTAAGACAGTACATTAAATAATATGGTACGAAATGGCAGTTTGCAATATCAAGCAGCGGAACAAGTTGTTTTGTACAGCAAAAAATAAAAAATTGGAAAAAATAACTGGAAGCAGATGACACTGGAAACCAGACAGAATTTACAAATGGCCACTTCTGCTCTTAAATGAAAAATGAGGTGGATAGATGTAAAAGGTCTGTAAAGATTCAAAGATCAAACTGTACAATAAATGTTATTGTCTCCCAAAAGAAAGAACTGATTCTTAACTGCCTGAAATGAGTCATTAGCAATTCCAGTCTCACTTCCTGTTATAAATCGACATATTTGCATAATGCCAGCTTATGTTCGTCACTGGCTGCCTGCGAACAACATCTACTTTGGCACACCCTCAAACACTGCAGTTGTAGCTGAGGCCTGGAAGAGTTTGGTTTGTGTTGTAGACAAGTCGAGAAGACACTGTTTTCTGTGCCCTGAAAGCAAATCCACTTTGCATACTCTTCAAAGGATGAGGATATGGTAAAACTGACACCATTGTTATTGTTTGTATGTATCAGGTGCAAAAGACTGGACAGAGGATCTGACCAATCAGGGGTGGGTTTCTCAAAAGCATCGTTAGCCAACTATGTTCGCAAGTTCCGTCGTTATCAGCGTAGTTCAACAAGTCGGTGTTTCTTGAAACCATCGTTCCAACGAGCATTCGCAAACAGCATTTCAAACTTGTGTGGCTCTCGACCTGTGGTTAGAAGCATAGTTTCTAGTTTGTATGACATATGGATCTTTTAGTTTGTCAAGAGATTTAAAGCACAGTTTTTGAAGACTGCGCATGTGCGAACGTGCTCTACTATGTAAGAACGAGCTTATGATTGAATCTGGAAATAAAGCAAAATAACTGAGAAAAATGAGAAATAGTCTTTAGATGCCATGTAATTTATGTCAAAACATCTAGCGTTAATTCGATCTCAAACAGATTCATTAAAAGTTGTTATTACTCCACCAAGTGCGTGATGTCATAAACCAACGTGGTTGACGACCACTTTGCGACAATATGGTTTTGGAAACAGTCGTAACTAGCTAGTTGATTTCTTCAGCGATGCATCGTACTATGGTAGTGAAGCATCAAGTTATGTCGTTGTATGGGAAACGCACCCCAGAGCGGAGTAGACCAATCTCCGACTTGGCAGAAGATCTGACCAATTAGTGCCGAGTAGACCAATCATAACAGACTGGGCAGAGGATCTGACCAATCAGAGCAGAGTAGACCAATCACAACAGACCGGACCATCTGACCAATCACAACAGACTGGACCATCTGACCAATCAGAGCAGAGTAGGCTCTCGGAAAGGAGGGATTTTGAGAGACAAGATCCTTGAACAAACCGTTTCAGACACTGTGAGAAAATAGGTGATGCTGCAATTGATATTATGGGGAAATTAAAGTGTTGACATTGTATGCATGTAAATCTATTGTATTAGACCTCCAAAACAAAATCTGGAACCTTTAAAATAGCATATAGGGACACTTTAAATGTTTACTGCCATCACATTTATTTAGTGCAGTTAACATATTTAACTCATTTTAACAGTTTCAGTTCATTGAGGTCTTGAAATACACACACCAATACAGTAAGAAACAAGTAAATTGTTTTTCATATGTTTGGAGTTTAATTAATTTCAGCCGTACAAAGAGTGCAATCACTTCACTTTTATTAGTCCCACCGAAATTTCATCTATAAATAAATATGGGCTTTGTCTGAGTAAAGCAGGTCGCAATGGCGGTGCCCTGGCAAACGTTCAGGCAATTTCAGTTCTGACTAATCCTCAGAGGATTCATAAACATTTGTACATCTCTTAAAGTGTTAGATGCTGTAAATATGTTGATATTGTGCATTTCAATGTCTATCCAAATGTACAAAAATGGTGTGAAGTGTGCACATTTATGTTTAAATATCTACAGGTATACATGAGATCACCCTGCTCATAGCTTTATTGGGAAGTTTGAAAAGCTCAGAATTTGTATTATAATCATAATTTTGTGGTATTTGTATTAACCTTGAACAGTTTTGTGATTACTGGTTAAGTGTTATAAACTGGTACTGGTGCTATACGTGCCTGAAAGAATAACTGTGGAACATAAGATACAAGAGCATTCACAAGCCCTTAATAAAAGAAAAATTCTCAAATATCAGCAGTCTGCATAAAAGTTGCTTCCCACCTAAAACAGATGAAATATGGGAAATCTCTCTCTCAAACAGGTGAGAAAAAAGTAGAGGGGGTAAAAAGCCTTAGAGCAATTTGAGTGCAAAAAAATATTTATGCTACATTTGTTCTGTTCTTGTTTTGATATATTTGTTCATAATTACGTATAAGACCTGGCAGTGGGTGTTTTCTAATGATATGTAGTGTGAAATAGACTGATAGATTGCCAATGTGAGAATCATACCTTTCATAGGTGTTGGTGGGTGGTCTGGTTTCATAATCATAATACACGTGAAACTGCTAATTATTAGCTGTTGGATGTTCTTTTTTTTTTATTTATATATGCAGTGAAATATGATTTGACCATACTGTGGTCAAAGTTTGCATTTGTTTTTACTGGTGCTAATATTTTGAGTACTTTAATCTTGAATACATTTGATTAAAGACCCAGATCCTCAAGGAGCGTCTGACCTTTTGAGTTTAATAGTATTGACACAATGGTGAGCAAAGGTGTGTGGATCTACTCTAATCACTATTGTGTTTTAGCAGACAAATCCATCCAGCCAACAAATGTCTGACTAGCTGAAATAAATGTCAATTTAAAAAAATAAAAAAATGTTTTAAATGTTTTTGTTCCTACAGCAATGTTGTTGATACATATTGCTAATTGGTCCATTTGTTCTTTTTGACTTGCTTCTTTTAGGTTACACAGGCTATTGGTTTATGTGAATAAATAACAAAATAACTGCATAATAATTGCTGTTTTTTTTTTTTGTTTTTTTTTTTTGTTTGTTTTTTAAATGCTTAACATTAATGTAGTAGAGTTTACAGCAATTATATATTTGAAGTAACGCCACTATTGGGATCCGTCAAGATTCTCTCAAGGGTAGACTTGACCTTAAGCCTCCGTGTCCTGACCTTTATGGATCATGGTCAACTTATTCACTAAGTATTGCACAAATGTTGGTGGTTCATTTCCAAACCTCAGTGATCAATGAGTTTGATCAATATCAGAGATGATTTTTTATGTGGACCAATGTGTATTTAAGCAGTATAGATGCATATTGTATTCTCTCCTTTATTTATTATTTAACCTTTATATGCATTTATATGCCACACTTTTTTTTTGCTGGAGGATTTTTTCCCAGTTTCTGACCCTAATTATGTAAATATGTTGTTAATCCTCCAGAATCCCCTGGATTTTGGTGCTGGATGGGGGTCATGGAGAGGCTAATCTTTGGATAAGTGGTTGAGGTAGTCATTGCTCGCTGATCTGGTTTTGCTGTAATTATTGCTCGTCTTCTGTGTTTGTCAGACGATCTCTTTGTGTTTGCATATAGGTCAAGAGCATTAATGTTGTTCACCTCTAAAGGTATAAAAGAATTTGGCTGCAAACACAATAAGCTTGGATTCGATCAATGACTTCTGTATTGATATTTCAAATCTTGTCTTAACTCTCTGAGGGTGCTTTCACATTTTGAGCTTATGATGTAACCCAAAGACCATAAGCAAGACTCTGAATCCATTTCTCATAGACAAGATACAGTTGAGGAAATTACTTCCACAGCAATGCAGGAGCTGTTTTCCTGTTAGTCTTGTATACAGTAGTTCAATTTAGTTATAATACACTGAATTATGTTTGGTATAGCCTTTAGTTTTTGGCTGGGTCTTGTGGTTCACGGAGGGCCACCAAGATTGACGCTTCCTACCGTTCAGTGATTAAAATATGTGCATATTTTAAATGATACTTGCCCCAAAAGGTGTGAAGTTTAAAATAGCCATATAACCTTTTTGCCCTTGGGATGTCCTGTCTTATGAACACACTGCGTGTCTTAAAACAGGAATCATGTAATTGGCAGCGATTGTAAGACACTCATGGTGCTGTGTGCCGCCGGTTACAGGCCCCGTGACCCGGCTGGCTTATCGGCTGTAATGCACAGCAGGCGGGAGCGTGTGACTATGCATAAGCAAGGTGGCGACATCATCTGTAGTACAGAACATGGGCCTCCTGGGCGCACTTGATATTGTCATGAGCATAATGAGGTAATTTAAGAAAAGCCGGCCTGTGAGAAAGATAAAGAGCACATCACAAACATGCCTGACCTTTACTGGTAGGGTAGAACAGATCACGGCACAACCTCCACAAACTTCCAACCTGGAGAAGCTACAGTACATGTGCCTCAGCAAACTGATAGCCATTTTACCACAGCTGCTTTCTGAGTAGATGTCCTCTCCTCCCTGGTTTATATTGGATGATGATTCTGTTCAAGGCGGATCTTCCTTGGGTGGCTGCTGAATTTTAACGGTGCATGCTTTTATTTACTATCATAACAATTACAATGTTTTGAAATATTTTTAGATGTTGACTTGCCATAAATTCTCTTCTATATTCTATATACAGTAAATAAAAATAATTATTTACATTTGACATATTTTAATGTTTTTTGAGTTTGTGCGTTGAATTTGCCTCTAAATATTGAGCTTTAATGATATACACTACCGTTTAAATGTTTGGGGTTGGTTAAAATAATTGTTTTCTATTTGAATATATTTTAAATGTAAATTAGAGTCAATATTATGGCAAAGCTGAATTTTCAGCAGCAGTCTACATTTCTTATAATTATCAATGTTGAAAACAGTTGTGCTGCTAAATATAAAGACTGATATTTATCAGGATCTTTTGTTACATTATAAATGTCTTCAATTTAATGTGTCTTTGCAGAATAATTTATTTAAAAAGAAAAACTTACTGACTTTTGAACTGTATTGTATATCATTATTACTGAGCATTTAGAGGCAAATTCATAAAACCCCATTCATAAACATATTAAAAATCCTAAGTTGTATAATTTAAGTTATATCTTTTTATTTAAAGTCCTCCTGTGGTGAAAATCTACTTTTTAATGTTGTTTAAATGTCTATGTGGTGTTTTTAATATCAAAGTCAACACAATTGCTGAGTATTTTCTCTTTAAAACTGCAGGGATCTAAAGACAGTCTCAAAAACGAGGTTTGAAATCGCTGGTGTTTCTGACATCACAAACTACCTTGTAACCAATCACCTCAACGTGCCGGCGGGCTTTAGCATATCACAAACATTGCTCTGAAGCAGTGAAGTCTCAAGAGAAGCCAGGTTATCCCGGTATATTTTTCTGTTGTTATGAAATCGGGTAGATTTAGCAATAGTGGGACGGTTAAAGCCATATCACCCTGTAGCCCAAGACTGGTTACCCACTGAAGCTAAGCAGGGCTGAGCCTGGTTAGTACCTGGATGGGAGACCTCCTGGAAAACTGGGTTTCTGCTGGAGGAGGTGTTAGTGAGGCCAGCAGGGTGTGTCCTAATACCCCAGTTCTACGAGAAAGACTCGGGAGGCAAAATGACGTAACAAAGCATACATTTATTAACAGCCCTGCAAGTATTGTGTTATAAAGTTCTTTGGCGTAGGCCCCGTCCGTAACTCGCAATCCGAGAGTAACGTAATCTGCATTTCCCGCCTGCTGGGGGCGCAGCTGACCCCCTGGGAGGTATGGGGAGGGACCATCCTGATGGTGGTGGGGAGGATGGAGGTGAATGTTGGCGTCAGCATCTGCGAACTTAGACATGTGTAAGTACTGATCCTTTATACTACGAGTATTAGAACACGATTGGTTAGCTGAGAAGGTAATAAGTGACGTAACAATTGAGTCTTCCTTGCAGAACTTTCATCACTATATTGTAAAAAAGCAAGACATTAAATCAAGGTCCTGACTCTCTGTGGTCATTAAAAAATCCCAGGATGTCCTTCGAAAGAGTAGGGGTGTAACCCCTGCAACCTGGCCAAATTTGCCCATTGGCCTCCTAATCATATTGACTGATTGGCTTCATCACTCTGTCTCCTCACCATCAATAAGATGGTGTGTGGTGGGCGTTCTGGTGCAATATGGCTGCCGTCGCATCATCCAGGTGGATGCTGCACGTTGGTGGTGGTTGAGGAGATTCCCCCTTCTATGTAAAGCGCTTTGAGTGCCGAGAAAAAGCGCTATATAAATGTAATGAATTATTGTTATTAATAATATATTATGATGCTATAATGAACTATATGCCTTTCTCCACTGACGTTCTGAGTTGGATACTTATATCTGAATATATTGAATATATTTTAAGGATACTTCTTGTTAGAAGGCAGCAGTCTGACTCTGAGATGGTGAACAGGAACATGGTTTGTGTACATTTACATTTATGCATTTAACAGACGCTTTTATCCAAAGCGACTTACATTGCATTTCAAGGTACACATTTTCACAGTTCTTGCTTTCTTTTTTAAATCTTATCAGTTCTTGCTTTCCCTGGGAATCAAACCCATGACCCTGGTATTGCAAGCACCAACGCTCTACTGTTTGAGCTACAGGAAAGCTAGTGTAACATTAGCAACACATTATTAGATGTTTGACAACATAGTCAAGCAAAAGGCTAATCATATTAATTACCGTTATGTGTCCGACGTTGTAAAGAGCGATACCATTGTTCAGCGTTTAACTCATTAAGTTGGCCGAGTGAATGGAGGCGGGGCTAATTAGCATATTCATGGCTCCGCTTATACTAAATGTAGTCTCGCGTAGCCAGACCTTCAGACTGACGGCAGAAGGTCTGGACTCTATCGCAGCTTTTCTTGGCCAAGAGGACGTTTGACTGACATATAACTAAACCAATCACAGTTTGTTTTGTTCCGCGTCATGTTTAGGGACGTGCCAATATAATGTCGATGTCCCTACAATAACAGACCGGCGTGCATTTAATAAATTATTCATTCAAGAACATTGTGCAAGTTTACTGCAACAATGGAGCCGCAAACTTCACATACTTTTGAAAATCCAGCGTTTAGTTGATCCTGGTAAGCGCTCATTTGTCTCAGTTGTAAACACAACGGCTTTCTTCTTCCACGAGGGGTTTTGGCGTCACGGCATTTGTTTCCAGACGGACCGTTAAAGAACGCGACACACACGTCTCGCGGACATCCTGTAGAATTCAACCAATAAGGTCGCGACTTCGAAACTCCTGAAGTGTTTCCAGAAAAGTGTGCCATATGCATCAGACGTTCAGCCAACGGTCCATGGGCGTGACGTCCGAGGCTGAGACTATACTAAATGAAGCAAGGGTGTAGAGTTACATTCAAACTATTTGTTTCACAGGAAAAAACTTTTAAATATGTAATTTTGGTGATCAAAGATGAGTTTTAAAGGATGCAATTATTGATTACAGGGGGACTTTAATATTAATGATTTTTACAACAAATATTAATATAAAGCAATATCCATCAACTCTCATATCATTTGAAAAGGGGTTTCCACATAGGTGTTTTAAATGATGCCAATTTATTTTCTTTGGTCAAGCCTGAGGCTAAAGTTAGTTTGACCTTTTTAGTTCTAATAATATTGAGAGATTTACTTCATAAAGTGTAATCTAATATTAATATTTAATCAAAGGATGTCCCCGTATAGATTTACAGAAGCCCCGGCATTGACTGATCCCAGAACCGGATGTGTGAGTTGTTGAACAGTGCTGCTCCCCGCGGGGTGAGGGGAGGTCTACAGCAGCTGTAACTTTACGCCCTAATGCAGGATGTGTGTATAGTGTCGGTACTCTGTGTGACACTGAGCACAGTGGAAGTGTAAATGACTTTCGTGTTGAGCCCCAAGGGTGCTCAAGTATGCCTGGGATCCATGTAACAGCATGAACCTAAAACACCACAGTCGCCCTCTTGATCTTACCGTGTACACGTGAGCCATGACATCCTCTACTACACTCACAGCAAGTGCCTCAAATTAGCCATCTGCTCCCTCTGATGACTAACTGGCCGAAAAGGAATCTAGAGTGCATAAAGGTGTACTGCCATAAATAGCGAGTTATCCACTTTAGACATGTTTTTAAGTGTAGAAAAAAATATGGGGAGAGAAAGAGGGGGAAATGATGTGAGCTGGACGAGATAACATCATGATTCAGCTATGAACAATTTATTTAAGTAATGCAAAAACTAAAACTAAACTAAGATTAAGACAAAGCTATCTAGTCAAGACAAACGCTCATACTTTTTAAAGCTAATGAGCTGGTTTGGTCCATGAAAGCATCTAATTTCTGCACCATGTTGTTCGTTCATGCAAGTATGCAATTATTAAATTAAAGCTTACAAGGTTGATTAAACATTTCAGACTAAAATAAATTCATAAACCTGAACCCTGTCAAGAAAATCAAACGAAAGTGAAATTAATTGACCTGAAGTGTGTAAGCTATTATTATAGGCCATTTCACTCCTTCAAGAAACATGCCATTAGTTGAAACTGTATATTTTTTAAGACCAACATAATCCATAGAATTCATTTTCATGATTCATATGTTCTTTAAAATAAAAATATTTGCATATAATTATATGCAAATAGTGTCAGCAGTCTTTATCATTATTTTATCAAGATTGTTTGCTTTTGACATTTTTTTTTCTTTTTTTTAATTATATTTATGATATAAGGAACAGGGTTATTATAGTTAATTAAAAATAAAACAATTAAAAAACTTTTGCTACTTGAAATAAAATAAACTTTAACTAAAATATAATATATATAAACATGCAAACTTATTTTAATTCAGCTACTGTACTTGCCAAGGGAAATTTGTAAATTTTTATTTAGTTTAACTAGATGTACTAACAAAACTAATATAAATAACAACACCTAAATTAACCACAAGTAAAACAATAAAACAAATTACAACTTACAACAAATTATTTTTTTAATTATTTTTTAAACTAATACAAATGGTAAAAACACAACAAAATTACTAAGATTTTTACTAAAGTTAAAATGAAAACAGAATATATATATATATATATATATATATATATATATATATATATAAATTTGTAAAATGTAAAATGCACAATACATTTTCAATTGTTTTTTTATGATCATTTATATATATATAAATTATCATAAAAAAACTATTGAAAATGTATTGTACATTTTACATTTTACATAAATGTATTGTACATTGTAAATGTAAAATTTAGTTTAACACATGTTGACCAATACAGTACTGATATCGTGACAAGTGCTGACAGTACTGACCTTGTGACAAATTCCTCATGTTAGCACAGGTCTGTCCTATGTAGTATGTTCCACACATCTCCTGAAAAAAAAAGGACAGCAGAAAACTTTGAAAAGAGACTTGTAAGATGCTCCTCTGCCAGGCAGAGACGCTTCACCGAATGAGTCACATGAGCCTCTGTATTATAATGTTCATAAGTTACGAGCCAGTCAGATTTATGTTTTATATGCCAAGATGCAAACTGCTGTAGATCATCCCACCTGGCTTGAGGCTGCGGATTAGAAATGTCATTTTCCAAAGTCTAACTGTGTTTGTGGATATATGGCCTGTGATTGGACCAGTGTGTCATTACAGGGAGAGTGCAGGAGATCTGCGCCAAGGCCGAGTGGACACAGTGAATATAAAGCATGGCTGTTTTGGCTGCTATTGACATGGTAATAAACCACCACCCCACCTCTGTCAGTGGACAGGCATCTTTAAAAAGGGCTAGTATGACTCCGCATCCACCGGCCCTTGATGATCTCCAAGATGATTTTGAAACATTGCATTACATCATAGGAATATTTGCCCCTCTTTGGTGAGGCGTAACAAATGTCATGATGATGAAGGTGGAGACGATAATACTGCATAATCTCTGCCCTCCCGTTCGCTTGGTATTGAACGAGAATGATACCTGATTAATGACCCACTCCGGAGTAAAGACTCTCACCTGGTTGAGGATTTTTCCCGCTAAAGAGAGAGGCGCACGCAATCACGCCTAGTGATGCAGCTCTGGCAGTAGTGACTGTTCATTTCTGTTATCACCGCATGGCTGAGGATTTAAAATGATAAAATGATGTTATGAATTCGAAATGAAAAGATTTTGTAACGTGAGACATGAGACTCGACATGAGACAGTCGAAATCTTGTTAATGTAGCGACTTGGAAGCATTAAGACCCTGACTGCTTTGTAAAACCAATAAATACATATGGCGCACACTTTCTCCTCAATCTGTTCGGCACTGTGCTGATTTTGAACACCTGTTTCTTATGGATCTAATTTTGGTGTGACTCTAATGCAGCTGGGACGATCTTATCTTAATGGAGCTGAGGGTTTTACACACACACACACACACACACACACACACACACACACACACACACACACACACACACACACACACACACACACACACACACACACACACACACACACACACACACACACACACACAGGTTTTGTACAGATACTGTACTGTGATATGAAATTCCAGGACTTTCAAGGACTTTTCAAGCACTACTTTTTTGGCTTTCAAAGACTACAATCAGAGATCTCACTTATCAAACAATATCTTTCAAATTCTATAAAAGGTAAATAGATTAATAAAAATAAACCTATAAAACAAAATGGTACAAATAAAGTGGAGCACATGCAATGACTGTATAACTTTACCCATTGAAAGGATACTGCGACAAATATATCGCTTTCCTCTTTCAAACTGATTTTTCTGACACATTACAGTTTTTTTCGATTGCTGAACGACAGTGGGCACAACTGGAGTCACATGTGCAAAACTCTAACTACAGTCTGCACAGCAGCAGTTCATGTGGACCAAACTCTAGTTCGTTTTTCATTGCTTGAACACAGTTTTCAAAACTCTACACACTTATCCCATGACTTTAACCACAACCTGCACAACACTGTGGATTTACAGCACTTTGTTCAAATGCTAACACACTGCTGTCAAAACTGTGAACCACACATTCAAAACAGAATAGATTTCAGCCTTGTGCCTTTCAAACACTGCTGATTGCAATTTCAGCTAAGGCTCCCATACACAAAATAAAAATATTTGAAATATATTTTTGGAATATATGCAAATATTCGAAATTGGCCCAATAAATATATTTTAGTTAAATATATGTAAATGTAAATGTTATATTTCAGAATATATTTCAAAATGATAAATATACAGTAAGTGACCAACAATGCAAATATATTTCAATGTATTTGGAATATATGCCACATATATTTTCGACACTTTACGTAAAATATATTTCAATATATTGTTTTTCTGTATGGGTGGAGGTGGAAAGTGTTTGGTCACCACCCACATGACCAAATGTCTCTTTTGGAAGCCATGCGTGCCGGATGTGAGGACACGAGTCCAGAGGACTGCCAGGGATGGATAAGGCACTCCAGAAGGTTCTTCCCCAGGTGCATGGCAAGAGAGAACATTAGATGTGATGTTGATGAAAACCTGTGGCCTGATGCTAGAGAGAGGCAGGATTAGCCCCTCAATTACAGTTTGAATTACAATTTTTACGATTGCTATGACAGATTTTTCAATACATTTAACAATTTTCCAAAACTCTTAACACAGTTAGCACTACATCCGTCTGTGTAAGCTATACTATTAACACATTTCTTGTTGCTTTAACACAAAATGCATACAGTTAACACAAATTTAAAATGCTTGAACTTCTTTTACACACAAGCTCAAACAAGACCAAAACAATGGATTTTTACTGCCAAATTTACCAATGCTTTAACACTGTATGTCAGAACAGATAACACCATGTTCTAAACCTAACCTTACAGGCTAAAGTCAAGGTAAACAGCTGCTTATATTGTGAATTGAAAGACAAATATATCCCCTGTATTTTATTCTATTCTTACTGAGAAACAGCTGATTGAATTATGCAAATAATTAGAAGATGACTCTTTTTTTCATTCTTCTGGTGCTTTTTCTGTTCGTATATTTTGTATTTTCACATTATTCCATTGCTAGTGAGAAACAGCTGATTGAAGTTATGCAAATATGGGACAATGTGGCATTCCACCATTCCCGTCTATAGTCACAGCCTGGTTTGACGCCCATCAGAGGATGATGTCCATTTTCCTTGCCCCTTACTTCCCTTTCCTCAACCCCATTGAGGAGTTTTCTCAGCCTGGAGATGAAAGCTTTTTGACCATAGTCCACAGGACCAAATGTCCCTCCTGTATTCAAAAAATGCTGTATACCAAGACATCACAGCTGAACACTACCAGGATAAGGCAAGCCAAAAGATTCTTCCCAAGATGCCTTGCCAGGGAAGATATCAGGTGTGATGTGGATGAGAACGTGGACAAATGCAGAAGACCGCGCAGATTAGAAGATGGCCTTTTCTGTTTGTATATTTTGTATTTTCACATACAGTAATACTGTAAATGGCAGCTATATGCATATTTTTGTTATATTGCAGAAATGTCCTGTTGCAAATAAAGCCGTTACTGCAGCAATTCTGTCTCTGTCTTCTTTTCTCATAAACCATACATACAGCTACTCTAAGAAGGGTCATTTATTTTGTTGTATTGAATTTCTGCTGCAAAAAAAAAACAAAAACAAAAAAACAACAACAACAAAATGCATGCATTTACATTACAAACAAAACAAAAATGTAGAGAGACTTAAAAAAAAAACAAAAAAAAAAACTGCAGTGCAAAACACAATCTATGATCAGTACAATACAGTATACTGTCTGTTGTATAAGGGCAGACCTGACACATATAAAATAATGCAGTTTCTGTAATTTCAGCTGATCATAGTGTTTTTATGACATTGTGTTATGATTGACTAAATGTTCCTGTTGGAAGAGAACGTGTGTTAGTGTTTTGAATAATTATTTGATTTTGAAACATGTTTGCAGTGTTTTGGTAGACATAGTGTATTGTGTTAGTGTATTATTGTATTTTGAAAATTAGTTTTTGAGTTTAATTTACAATGTGTGATTTTGAGCATGAAATTAACCGTTTTGCCAATTGTGTGTTTTAGGTGTGTTGGTGCGTTAAGAGTTTAGGAAACTTGTTAAATGTATTGAAAAAAACTGTCATAGCGATTGTAAAAAACTGTATTTGTTCGAATTACATTACATTACATGTTCGTATGTACTTTTAGTTTCTACCTTTTTTTTTCTCATTACTGTAATTCCGTAAATTACTACAGACTATTGAAGCAAACTGCTAATTTTCATTTACCTTAAAGAATTGTTATGTTCTAAAAAATTAAATAAATCATGTGAAAAAATGTCACTCTTTTCTTTGAAGAAAATATTACTTTGTATGAAGTCACTGAAATTGTTCAAACTGTAAAGATGAAAAGTTTGTATTTTCTGCATTGGTGTTTGATGCTAGTGTTTTTACTCTCAGTGTGTTCTGAGTGACAGTGTGTGTTATCTCAGTGAGGGTTGTGCATAGTGTTTGGATGCACTGAGCCTGTTTTGAGCCATGTGTTAAGAGTTGTGTTGCTTGGAGTGAGTTTTGCAGGTGATGTGAACTGTTTAGCTCAGGTGACTGTTGGTAGTGCACACTGTAGTTAGAGTTTTGCACATGTAGCTGCAGTTGTGCTCACTGTCGTTTAGCAATCGAAAAAAACTGTAATATATGATTGACCTGAAGAATGAAAGATGTATCATATACTTTGATATTTATATGAGCAATATCATGCTCATAGCCATCCGAAATTGTTCTATATCAGATGGGCTGCAGCTTTAATTTCGCGTGAAAAGATTGTTTTATCGATAAAATTACACACTACTTTCACATATATTGTCTTTCAATAATTCAAGCACTTTTCAAGTACCTTTTCATAAATATGGCTGTTTTCAGCGTTTTTCCAGGACTCAAACTCAAGTACTTCAAGCATTTTAAGCACCTTGTACGAATAGAGAGATTACTGAGGCTGATTTTGAGATGGCTCACTTTTGATTTCAGCCCACAAGAGAGACTTCCAAAGGTCAACTAAAAGTAGAAGATACAATTTTCCATTTGATTTATGTTAGAGAACTGTTGTTGCCAAATTTAAAATAAAACATCAGCGAAGCTCATCTTAAGGACTTCTGTGAAACTCTAATAGCCAGGTGCCATATGGCATTGTGAGTCTAGCTAATTGGACACCACAATTCTGGTGTGGCTCACTAGATCATTACTAACTCGTAAACTTGGGAGGAAAGTTCCTGTGTCACAAAGCAGAAGAAATAATAATGTAATACATTGACCTTTTCTACGGCCCCTTTTAAAGGCAAGGCTCTGCTGACAAGCGCTAATTAACATTTGCTTCCACTTGCCGCTGTGTTCGGCAAAGGGATCTGTGAACAGTGAGAGAGCCATTGAAATGCCTCGAGAGTACAATCGCAAACAGCATCGCCGAGTTCCCAACCCCCTTTTTAACATTAACCAGCTGCTTCATCAGAACATATAAATAGTCTCTTTTTCCTAATGTTAACCTAATAGAATTCTTTCTTGTTTGTTAGTATTTTCATTTCAAAAAGTTCAACAGCGTAATGATCTTTAGTGACGTTTTGGCCTTTTTCCACAATTCCAATATTACTCTGATGATGAAGTCATTTACTGTAGTGAAGAATGTACCTAATTTAAGTTAGATACATCTGTTCATCATGTCAAAATGATATGTATCATCTGTTTGCCATCTCAAAATGGTTTTCTCGTCAAGTAATCTGCATTATAATAGAGTTTCCTTTCATATCATATATCAACCCTAAACTGAAATGATATTGACATTATTGAGCATTAGTTTGTTCATATTATGATCGAGTCTTAAACTTTCAAGCTTAAGAAATAAAGGACATAAAAGTAATGTGAAATTAATCCATATGACTCAATTGGTATATTCAGAAGTGACATGATCGCTTTCTGTGATGAATGGAAGAAATGTAAGCCTTTATTCAATCTCAGTTTAAATGTAAACTCAAACATTGATCAAAACTTGCAATCACATACCTAATCAAAGATTGTGATACAAAGCGCAAACATCAACTAACAACTAAACCTCATTGGTTCTTGCATGTAACCTGATGTCATACGGCTTGGAAGAAAGAGTGTGTAAATGGTGGCTTTTCATCATTTTCATGAACTATGATAGTTCACCCAGTAATTCATATTTTGTCTTGATTTACTTACCCTCGTTCCTAAGACTTTCATTCCTCTTGAAACACAAATAAAGATATTTTTGCTATTTTATTTTCTCATAATTTTTGTACATCCATTGAAAGTCCATTCAAACCATCATTTTTGTGCTTCAAAAAGTACAAAAAGACTCCGTAAAGAAATATAAGGCTAGCAGTTCAATCCAAATCTTCTGAAGAGACTCTACTTAATGATGAACAGATTTAATTTAAGCTTTTATTCACATACATTTTGATACATAGTGTAGCCTACATCAAATATGGTAAACAGAATCTAAACTGTGCTTGCTTGATGCTCAAGAACCAATGATGTTTGTATATGTGGATTAAACCACTTGATTCATATGGATTACTTTTATGTTGTCTTTTTGTTATTTTGTTTGCATGGATTTCAATGGAGGGACAAAAAATATGAAAGAATATTAAAAATACACCAATGAGCCAAAACATTATGACCATCTGCCTAATATGCTGTTGCCTCCGCATGGCAAACAGCGCCGTTCCACCAAGGCATGGACTCTAAAAGAACCCCGAAGGTGTCCTGTGGCATTTCTTGGGGTTTCTCAGCAGAACATTGCCAGACGGGATAGCCTTCGTTGCCCTCGTGCATCGATGAGCCTTGGGCGCCCAACACCCTATCGCCGGTTTGTGGGTTGTCCCTCCTCAGAACACTGTTGGTAAATTCTCACCACTGCTGACCGGGAGCAACACACAAGCCTTGCCAATTAAAAAATACTCTAATCCAGTCACCTTGCCATAACAATTTGGCTCTTGTCAAAGTCTTTCTCTATAGCCGCTTTCCGACCGGAGGAACCTTTTCACAGTTCCTAGAACTATTGGCTAAAGTACCCGGATGTCGGCGTGTTCGCACCGCAGGAACTAGGAATGATTTTAGTTCTAGGAACTCCATTTGTAGGAACTAATTTAGGTCCTACTTCAGAGTAGGGTCTAAACCAGCACTATGGGAACTATCCATGACGTTAGTGTACGCTGATGGCCGAACGCACGCGGAACACCAGCACCCGCCATTTTTAAAACAGCTAGAATGTAAACACACAGATTATAGCCTATATATTTACTCCATAAACTAACTATACAAACATGGAAAATAGTGATAGATGGGTCTCTAAACCTTTATGCTGAAGAGAAAATCCAACGCAACTTTGAGGGGACCAAGCCAAACATGATTATGTTTATCTGCCCAGCTAGCAACACTGGACATCAACCACACGGCATAGGCTAATAACCTTTTTTCATATACTGTCTACTTTCTATAACAGTTCTATCTAATAAAATATTAAACAGTACTGTTGGACAGATTGCTAACTAATAAACACAGAGAATGCGAGCATTGTTTGCTCTGGCGTTCTCAGCGCCGCCAAAATAAAGGTCCGTCGCGCCGTCAAAATAAAAGTCACTGTGCTTGCGTCACTCCCTTACCCCTCCTACCAGTTCCTATGGCCACTTGGCCAGTGCGAACGCAAACAGCAAAACCGAGTTTGGGGGAGAGTAGTTCTTAGAACTGTTTAGAAGTGGACAGTTCCTAGAACTAAGTTTCTATAACTACTTGGTCGGAAAGCGGCTTATAGCATTCAACACGTTGATTATGAGAACTGATTGTTTGCTTACCATCTACCCATATCTTAATATATTGTTAGGAGATTATCAACAATATTCACTTCACCTGTAACTGGTACATTTTTGGGCTCATTGGCGAACACTGTAAAAAAAAAAAATCTTGAAATGTTAAATTGTACTAAGTGACAACTTGGATATTTGAGTTGACTAGCACGAACACTTACTTTAAGTTGAAACAACAATACCACCATATATGCAGTATATATTCATTTATGTTTTGAATATGAACAGATGTCGTATACGTTTGGAACAATGTAAGGGTGACTAAATGCTGACATTTTTATTTATTTATTATTATTATTTTTTATGAACTATCCCTTTAAGGCCCTATAACCAAAAAGGCATTTATCCGCACTATGGACAATTTACTTTATCTCCATTACAAAGTAATAATATAGAGTATACAATGATTTAAAATTCTCCTCAGGCATTTCTTATCTTTTGAGCGCAAGCATGTGTTAAATCTATATTTTATCTTGAAATTGTCAAGGGAACACATAATCAGAAGCGCCTGTGCTGGTGTACAATCTCTGATCCTTTTGTCTGTGTTTATGATTGTAAAATCAATAATAATTTATCAGTTGCAGCAGGCACTCTCATTCCTCCACATCATCAACTCATAGTCTTTACCTTTCACAAAATTATTCCCCAAACATATCATAACATGAACCAGCTGACTCTGAGAGAAGGCTTGCTTTCCACCCAGGCTCACAAAGTGCTGGGTTAGCTAACGTTGTGTTAGGATTGGTCGCTTTCTGCTGACAAGAGCAAGGTGAATGCTGCTGCTTTTTTAGGGCGAGACCGTGACGAAGTTTGCCTTGATCTCCACATCTTCAGGGCATCATCAGTGTTACCTGAGTGGTCATAGCAGGTGCATAGGTAAGCTAAAACTGTCCACGAGAAATTTCATATTGACATGACAGGTGCTTTGTTGTTAGGTGCATAATTTGTCTGTCAGAACATTTTAAGACTGCAGGTGCATTACTTATTTAGTGTTTGCATTACATGACTGTAATTTTCAATGCTTAACACAAGAAGATCAGATACACACTGAGAGAGATTAACACTGATTGTATGACTGTAGATTAAGCCCTGTGCTTACTGATGTGAGTTTATTGGCTTATTTGGCAGCGAAATATTGCATTGTCATGGTCATACATCTTTGTTGAGTCCCTCATATTACCCCCCCTCTAGTCTGTCTCATGAAGTCAATTGCGTGTGTAATTTGATTGAGGTTTTATTTGCTTTGATGGCAAATACTGTTTTTCATTTGTGTATATTTTATTCCTATGTTTGGTACAGTTTTCACAAATACTGTAGTGGTAAATTTAATTGGTTTTAGTAATCACCAAACGGGTCATTGCATACTCATTTTTGATTCATTCATAATTCATCCAAAACATGTAAATTCTGTGAGTGAAAAATTCTCACCCTCATGTCATTCCAAACATTGTAAAAAAGACATTGTAAAAAAGGAATACATACAAATCAAGCGGTTTGATCCATTTCTGAAGAGACACGATAACTTTATGATTAACATTTAAGTTAGGCTTTTATTCATCATCATCAAATCAATGGAAATACATAGAGCACCTCAAATATGGTGAATGAAAGCTCAACTCTACTAGCTTGACGTGTAAACCAATGAGGATTTTTCTGTATGTACTGTCCTATGTGGATTAAACTGTTCTATTCATATGTATTACTTTTAGAATGTCTTTTGCACTTTTTAATGTGTGTAAGTTTAGTTTGCATGGACTTTTTGGACAAAATGATGAGAGAATATAAAATATGTCTTCATTTGTGATTCGAACAGTATTGGTTTGGAATGACATGAGATTGATATATGATGACAAAAGTGTTATTTTTGCTTGAACAATCCATTTAAGATTATTTTCAATTATACAGCACACAAATTT
This sequence comes from Squalius cephalus, assembly GCF_949319135.1. Lineage (NCBI taxonomy): Eukaryota > Metazoa > Chordata > Actinopteri > Cypriniformes > Leuciscidae > Squalius > Squalius cephalus. The sequence goes on from NC_137130.1 coordinate 22,859,482, forward strand.
GCTAAATATTTTAAACAACCAACGTAAATGGTTTGCGTAATATAAAAATGTGATCATATTATGTTTTTATTCTTTTTATGTGTTGTATCAACACCCAAATTTTGTTTGAATGTAAGTAGACATAATTCATTCTTGAACACGCAGAGTTTTTGGGACTTTAGCTTATTCACCGTATCCCCCAGAGTTAGATAAGTCCATACATACCCTTCTCATCTCCGTGCGTGCCGTAACTCTGTCTGACGCACCCACGGCTAGCCCAAATACTAGAGGTAAATGGCTCCATCTAGCCTACTGCTCCCAATAAGTGACAAAATAACGCCAACATTTTCCTATTTACATGTTGTGATTTGTATAGTCACAGCGTGTACAAATAACAAGGTCACATGTGACACAGCCATCTTCTAACCGTATACATACTATGTATGGACTATGTATGGAAGGGTATGTATGGACTTATCTAACTCTGGGGGATACGGTGAATAAGCTAGTCCTAAAGAGTTGCCGTGTTCCTTTAAAGTATCACCAATTTTGCTCTTGACCGTATTCATCAAGAATGTTATTGAATTGTTGGGAGAGGAGCCAAGAGGCCCATCAGAGAGGTGGACACGTCGGCACGGGAGCTATGAAAGAGGAAGGCATGAGAGAGAGTGAGGCAGAGGGCAGGGAGGTGTTGTGTCAAATGAAGTCCGAGCTGTAACTGTCCACCGTGTGATAAACAGAGGTCCTACCATGGCAGGGGCCACCAAATTACTGTAACTTAACCCTGTCTTGAAAGGTCAACTACAGCATCAAGCCAGTCACACTGTAAGAACACACTGTCAAGTCTCTATGCAGTGCAGTACAGTTGTAAACCATAAATGGATTACAGTGTACATTAGTTCAAGTAATTTATACCCAATTCTTACACTATCATTTACAGTATTGATGATGATACACTCTGTTCCACTGTCACAATTAACAGAAAACCTGAGGCTTGTGTTTGTTAATTAATCTTTTGATGACACATGGATAGGTGAGGATAGGCATTATGGGTTTTATGTAAATTTGGTTTGGTAACCTAAACATTTTCACTATTTGTGGTGACTGCTTATTACAATAATGCAACATCTTACACTCCGGATGTGTAAATTGCATTGTTTGCTATTGAGCCAATTGTCTAAATTGGATGAAAATTATTTTGTTGTGTAAAAATCATATAAGGCCAATGTACTCGAGAATTTAGAAAAAAGAATTTATTCACTTATTTACATATATCCACACACCAACACATTGTGGCTAATACGCCTTCATCAGGGTGTGTGCGTTTTAAATGTTTTTAAAATTGCTATAGCCATGAATAAATAAAGGATTTTTATTTTGCAATGGCACTATCCCATATTCGAAGAGCACCGAGATACGGACTTTATACCCCAGTAGTACTCTTTGCATCTTGTGTTCTATATTATTTTGTTGTGTTTCAGTGATTAAAACAAATGTTCTCATTACATGATTTGAAACAGCAACTGAACAAAAATAAATATTTGCAACCGTAAAGCAAACTCAGAAGCAGGAACTGCATCTTGTGGAAGTGTTTTTGACTACACTAAGAAATGGAGGTTTCAGAGTTGAGACAAACTTCTACATTAATTGGGTGTATGACATAATATGAATGAACTCATAAATAAATTTAAATAGTGAGGATCTAAAGTATTGTTGTGATATTATGTAAAGAAGGATCGTGATACACTGTTCAAAAGTTTGAAAGAAGACTCTTGCACACCATTTATTTGATCAAAAATGCAGTAAAAACAGTATTACAATTTAACTATTTTCTTTTTTAATAAATGTTAAATGTAATTTATTCCTGTGATGGCAAAGCTAATTTTTCAGCATCATTACTCCAGTCTTCAGTGTCACGTGATCCTTCAGAAATCATTTTAATTTTTTTTTTCAAGATTCTTTGATGAATAGAAAGTAAAAAAAAAAAAACAGCATTTATTTGAAACAGAAATCTTTTGTAACATTACACTTAATTTACACTTTTGCTCAATTAAATGCTTCTTGCTGAATAAGTATTCGTTTAAGAAAAATAACACCAAACTCCATTTCTGACACCAAACTTTTGAACGGTAGTGTATGTTAATATGAGTGTATCAGCACAGGACTGATTCAGTTGGTAGTTTCTTTTGTTTTTGTTTGTTTTATACATTACAACTTGTTAAAATACTAACAAAGTACTTAAAAATAAGCAATGTACACTAATTGGAAATGATTGGCAATTAGCATTACTCAAAAAAGCAATGACAATGTACAGAAGGACCAGACAATGAGATGAACCATATTAACATTTGTGAGTTACCATGGAGACGGCATCAAGACCATGTTTCCTGTGTTCATCGTCCATGGTGACATTTGACCATGACACATTAATCAGAAGCTCTGATGACTCTCTTGGAGATTAGCAGCCAGTCGGCCAATTACGGTAAAGCTTTCAATCTGACAATTACACTAATGGTGTGGGCAGCTTTGTCTGTCTGGTAGCGGCAGCGGCACAAATTCTCCCCACTAAGGGTCTGATGGATTCAGGGTGTGATCTGAGGGCTATTTTCACACTCTCTAATCATCAAGGGACTGATTGTTTTGGCTTAGTCCAGTCGCAGAGCCCCCTCCCCCCATTAGCTCAGAGACTTACATTGAGGCACTCATGCCCTGACTGACCTTCTCCTACTTCCTGTGATGTTATACGATGTGACACGCAAGTATGTCCCCTGGACAGAGCCTCCGCTCTGAGTGCTGTTGGGTGCGCTTCTATGTCGAGCATTCGTCAAGAGATTGACCCTGCACTCCACATGTCTTATGGTGTCCACTCCATCCCGACAGCTTCGGGAGGTCGAAGGGCAACGTTTCATTGACAGGAAAAGATATTAGAACACCAAGAAGGTTGAACCTCCTTCACACTCAACCGTCTGATTTTCTCGAGGTGGTCTGTGGGATATTTTTGATATCAGACGGCGTGTAACGATTGAATTAAACACATTTTACACCCTCTCGCTAGGGCTGTGTACAGTTGCGGCATATCTGAGTGCAATGGAGTGTGTTAGGAGTGAATGTTAAAATTTCCCTGCCCCGGCTCTGGCCAAGAGACATGAGTCACCCTATTGGAAATCAATGAAACCACTGGCATTTAAAATGAGGCTTGATGAAATGTGTGAAGTGGCCAAGAAAAAGGAAATGAATTGATCCAGGAAAGTAAGCATATTGACAGCTGAAAGTCACAAGATGTGCTTCTTGTATGGCTGTCTTCAGTCTGAGCTTCTTGCTGCCTCAGAAGACCTGCTGGTGCTGAGCAGGTCTCCCTAAAAGATAATAATGGCAAATGAGTCAGAAAAATGCTTCTTTGCCTTGAATACACAAACAGTCTTGCTATCAGAGGTGTGACAATGCATTGATTATATAACGTAATAACGTTTAAATTAAGGAAAATCATGCTGCCGAGTTCAGATTTCTTCATCATTATAATTCCATGCATCCATCTGAGCGGAGTAAGTTAACTGTTCCTTTTTGTATTTTATTACATATTCTGGAATATTTGGAAAATATGTGCTTACGTATTACATACATATAACAGCTTCACTGCATTATTTGTTGATTTTATGATTCTGCTTGATTTAAACAGACATTATTCCTCTATACATGGCAGACTTCTTTTAAATTTGCATTATTGGTTGAGTAAATGTTCCTCTATCACATGATCTGCAAATCTATTATGCATATTCAACAGTCTACTTAATATCTGTTTTTGTTTTGTTTGATATTACTCCTTTTTTTGATTATTTGGATCAATAATACTTTCATTCAGCAGTGATGCATTAAATTGATTCAAGTGGCAGTAAAGACATTTATAATGTTACAAAATATATGATGTTTCTTTAAACTCTCTGATCATTAAACAACAAATGTATCACCGTTTCCTCAGAAATATTAAGCAACAATATTTTCTATGTTGATGATAATACAATGTTTTTTCCTTTATATTCATCAAAGAATCTTGAAAAAAAATTGAAAATATATTCAAAGAGAAAAGCGTTATTTTAAATTGTAATAATAGTTCACTTTATTACTGTTTTATGGTATTATTAATCAAATAAACCCAGCCTTGATGAACATAAGAGACTTATTTTGCAAAAATGAAAAAATCTTACCAACCCCAAACTTTTTAACGGTATAATTTTGTCAATATTCGCCTATCATGCGAATTGTCTCTCCGCTTGCATTTTTCTTAACAATATTTTTGAAAGCATTATTGATCAGGGGCCGTATTCACAAAGCATTTTATCTTACCACTAGGAATACTCCTAAATCGCACTAAAAGATTTTAGCTAGGAGTTTTCTCTTAAAAGTTATTCACAACGCCTTTCAGACCTACTCTTAGTAAAGAAAAATGACAACTCCTAAACTAAGAGTGAGTCTTCGTTGCTATGGATGACGTCATTACTCATGCACGAGCTTGACTGAAGTGACCACCTTGATTGGCTGATGATTGTAACGCGGGAATGATTCCAAACACCTCCCCTACGATGATGAGTGACAGGTGACAGGTCTGAGAATGCGTGCGCTACACAAGTAGTGCGAAGGATGGAAGATGATGAATAACTGAATAAATAGCCTAAATGAATAAAGAGTAAGGCTAAACAAATAGCCTAGTAGCCTAATGAAACATATGGATTGATGCAATATCTTTGCAACATTATTGAATTAATCTGTCACTATATGCCTCTGCCTACGTTTGCAAAGAGAAGAACATTTTAATTTGATTCACAATGAAACGTTACAAATAGTTTACATACAATGAGTAGCCTAGTTTTGGTTGTTGTTGGTGGCGTTATTGCATCCCTAGTTATGCCTACAATGCAAAATTGTTCCCTCGCGATTGGAAGCTCCTGTAGCCGCCGCATACGCAATTCAAAACATCGCAACGTGAAATGCCACAAAAAGCGGTTTGTGAATAGGTCTTAGTGAGTTAGGAGTCCTCTCGACTTCTTTTAAGCTGTCCCAGGCTTAGGTGCTACTTTTAGGGCTAAAATGCTTCGTGAATTACTCTTAGTCAAAAAAATTAGGAGTCCTAAAGTTACGAGTGACACGCCCATTATTTTTTAGGAATTGCTCCTAAATTTGCCAGTTAGGAGCTACTTTTAGCCTTAAAATTCTTTGTGAATACGGCCCCAGATAAATTATTGACCCTCTTCAGATTTCACAATCCGTTGCAATCAGTCGAAACATTGTCGCAAACAGCTTAACTCACTTTGGTTCTAGATGTATAGGGGCAACTATTACCAGTGCTGAATGAAACATACTCCATCACTGATATAGTAGGCAGAAGTCTCTAAAACTGTTGCTTTGCACGATGGGTAGTGATCATTGAGAGACAGTAATCCACAGAGCTCTCAGCAGGGGGTGCTGCACTGCTGAACTTACACTATGTAGGCGTGTGATCGGTTTGAGTCTTTTCATCTGAAGCCCTTTGAGATGCAGGAAGTGTTCTCTGTCACAGGAGGAGACAGGAACAAGAGCTCGGCTGGCAGTATACGTTCACCACCACCATAAATCTAAACTCGCCGTTTAGCACTAATGATTCTCATTTTAGCGTCTGCTTTTGTTAAGAACATCTATTGTGTGTCACGTTCTCCAAAACTTCGACAACTCCTATCAAAAACTATTTTAAATGTAGGCCTAAGTGTTGTCACCAAATGTTAAGCTAATGGCTCTTTTCACTAGTGCCTTTCATTTCAAAACAAGATTTCGGATTGGTATTAATTTACTGTAGAAAATTGTTGGAGAGTTGCAGAGAGTTGGACTTGGAGGTTCATAGCATCTCCCTGATTGGCAAGATGACAGCTGTGCGGGCTATTTTCAGCTGCTCATTTTAAATAGATGATCTCTCCAAGTGTTTGAGACTTAATGGCCATTAAAAGCTTATGATCACTTAATATGTCAGCCATTAGCCTTTGTGGGTGTGTTAACCGCTATAAATTGCCTAGGACTCTTGAAGAATACAGATTCATTTTATTTTCTGGCATGAAGTTTAAAACACAGCTGGGGAAGCTCTGTGAAATCATGTAAATAGCGTGTGATATGTCATTATTGTGCAAAAGAATACTGCCCCTTTTGAATAAACATAAAATAAAGGGAGATAAATGCTATATGTTTTTTTTTTTTACTTGAGGCCAGAGTTCCAGGTTTAGGCAATGGTTTTATTCTTCCTGTTGTAGCGAAAATTGATTCAGGGAACATTTCCCATTTGGACTTAACACTGTGCCTTTTCAGATTAACTTGGAACAATCTTTTCAACCCATTTAAAATGAGCTGCCGAGCATAGCCAGTAATTCATTATCAAAATTCATTAGCATCCAAGCAAATCCAAACGTGATTTGCCCGCTGTTTGCATTTTCACAAAGCAGGTGGCTTGCTTGAATTGGAACACCTCAATATTTTCCTCTCTATTCCTGCGTTTCATTTGTTGGGTTTCCGAATTTTGAATTTGTGCTCAAGACGTCTTGAATGGAAATGCTTGATATGTGCATAAACTCAAAATTCACATAAAAGTTTCTGCACTAGGCTGAGGTGGATTTTCTGGATTTTTGTATTAACTCATTTTACATACCTGGATGCTCTCTGAACATAATGAGCATAGCACAGTTGATGGAAATGCACAATGTTTTGCATTCTCTGTAGTTGATTTTCAGAAATGCGTTTCACGTTTGGATGGAAACCCCAGCAGTTAAGAGAATCTATCTTAAAGCTACACCGTGTGATTTTTACCCCCATCTAGCGGTGAAATTGTATATGACTACCCAGTGAATATTAGTTTCTGTTCCTCTCAATTCCGAGGGCATTTTAACTCCTACGGTGGCCGTATTATTCCAAGATTAACATGGCTTCCAGTTATCGACTTCGTCCATGACAATAATAAACAATACGTCTAAAATGAATAAAACTACAGGACAGATGTCAGGAGGTAAACGTCACCCTTGGAATCGGCTTAGTCCGATTAATCAGATTAGGCTAACGTTACAATGTGTACAAAGTAAAAGCAATTAAAAATAACTAAAATTTACAGTGTCCTTTTTTTTATATAGCTTAAAAAATTGCGCCTTTAAAACTATTCATTACCTGTGATCCGTCGCAGCACAGATTTATGTTACAAGGTAAACAATACTTTTTCACCATTGACGCGAGGATGAAGTTATACTAGAGGTCGTTCTGGCGTTATGCACAACCATGCTATGGTTAGACAAGCAACTATAAAACTTTGAATTTACACAAATGAATTACAACAGGCTGAATTACCTGTCGAGGTAAAGCAGGCACCTCGGCGTCCGTTTTAAAATCTTTTCTTCTCATGAGCTCTTTCCATCTGGGAAAAGTTAATCCAATATTGACTATGGTCTTGCTGATTTGTCTGTCGCGTTGACGTTTTAATTCTCTCTTTCAAATGTGAGTATGCACACACACACACCACACTATCTTTCAAATCTGCCGGCACTCGCGAGCTCGCGAGTAATCTCCCCCTCGCATTCGTCACGGTGTCACTGAGTGAAAAACGCAAAAGGCGAAGCTTGAATTTACAGGCATGTCCCTCTTTGGCTAATGTAGTTTCAAGATGGAGGGGCAACATGGCGACCGGCATTCGAACCCCTCACCCGTATGTACTTTCAATGGCAGATTATAAACTTAAGAGAATACTTTATTACTTGAAAGAAGTAAATATACATTAATGAGCACATATATTTTTGAAAGAACTAAGTGTTTTTTGCTAAGAATCAACTAAAAAAGTTACACAGTGTAGCTTTAAAGATGTGCTAATTATCAGACATACATATTTATACAAATATTCAGTTAGTTTGCTCTTAGTTTCGTTTTCATGGACTTTTAGTTTGTTTTCATCAGTCACATGTGTTCCTTTTGTTTGAATTTCCTGCCACTCATTTGTCTGTATGGTTACTAACATGATTAGTTTGTTGTTTTCAGCTGTTTATTGTTAATTTACCTTGTTTGTGTTACTACTTAAATTCATACTTTTCCTGTGTTTGGTGTCCGGTCTCGTTTACGTTAGCGTCCGTGAAAATTGCTTTAATTCTGAGCAGCCCGTTCGTCTCATCCCCAAGTCGTCATATACTGACGCTTTCAAAAATGCTTCAATATCTGACGCTCAAAGCACCCTTTAGTGTCCATATGAGACGCATAACCCTACCACAGACCTAAACCTACCCATAAACGAAGCGTCTCATATTGACGCTAAGGGTGCTTTGTGCGTCGGATATTGACGAACTTTCGAAAGCGTCAGTTACATGACGCCTAAACCTACCCATAACCGAAGCGTCACATATGGACGCTAAAGGGTGCTTTGAGCGGCAGATATTGAAGCTTGTTTGAAAGTGACGCTTTGGGGTGAGAATGTGTTGTTCTGAGCCTGTTGTGGATTATTGTGTGGACTTTTATTAAACTCTTTGTTTTGAAACGTCACCTTCCTCTTCATTGTCTGTCTGTTGCTAACACATATGGGGTAATGTTCACAATAATTTACTATATTCTGAGAGCAGTGTCCATTTCCAGTTAGAAGTCTTTGAAGGCGTTAAACCATGAGTTCTGGTTTGTCATCGTGCTGTGCCGAACCAAGCTAAAGTGGAAATATAACTGTAACTGTTCATTACCATTCGAACTGTTCAGGCCGACGATGGAAGAGTGGATAAAGAGTGTTTTTTTTTTTTTTTAAATCATTCGTTCATTGTCCTTGGTAATGACCGGATGGTGTAGGCCTTTTAAAAGAGAGCTGATGTGACATTTCTTCCTTGGGCAATCCACAGCATTAACCTGATGTGCGAGCCAAGCACACACACTCATTTCTTCCTTTTCTTCTTCCAAACCCTCTCTCTCTTTCTCATCTCCACCCTCATATTTCATGCTCATCCACTAATAAGAGTTGTAAGGTTAATGTCAGTGCGGAACGCGTTCCTTATATGAAAACAAATGAACAGGTACACAGCGTATTGAGGCTCATTTTTCCACCCACTGAGTTTTTCTTTTCCAACACAAACTTTGTTCTTATCTCACAGGGGAGATGGATATATCCTCCCGCACCTCTTCTAGAATAAAAGCCAAAGAAAAAATGTTCAAACACCTTTTGTTGGCATTACCATTAACACCTTGAGCAGCAATGTTGATTAGAGGCTGTGAAGCACCTTTTAAATGGATGTACTAGAAGTGACATTCTAGACGCTTTGAATTGACAAGCTGTACATTTCTGTCCCGGAAAGGCACTCAGCCTATTATTCAGTGAGAGCTGCTTATTTCTCAGCTCTGATTTCAGTCTGTTGGAGACCATGTTTGAGCTGATGGTGAGCCTTGGGCCTCCAGAGATACTCCCTCATCATTCCTACTGAAAAACAAACACCCTGAGGAAAAAACACCATGCTTTTAGCCTGCGGGGCAGCCGATAGCATCAGCGTTGTGGTTGTTCGTGCCGGGGTCTGGGGCCTGGCTGAGGCGGAGGGACTATCATGAGGGATGGCAGTCAACCCTCCCTTGCACCTCCGCTCAGTGATCTCGACCAGTCAGCCTCGGTGAGCAGAAAGCGTGTGTCGGCACCAGAAAAAGGGAGATAAGGGCTTCCCATACCCTTACAGATTAAACAGGGGGATTAACCTCTCCTTCCTCCACCAGTCCTTATCTCCCCCCCCCCCCCCCCCCAAACCTCTCCGTCTCAACCAAAATTTGCCACCATATATTTAAAAATATGTCGTGATGGGCATAATGATGCGTTTTAACGCAGGATAACTTGGATTTTAAACAGAAAATACATTCAAATATCACTTTCGATTAGTGTACACATATTATACACAGTAAAGTTTCATTTATTACTATACTACATAGTTAACATCAACTAACAATTAACAATTGATGATGTGTTTACTGCTGCGAGGGTGGGACGACTTGTCACTCTCATGAGATAGTAGCAATAGCATTTAATAATAACACCAATCCAATCTATTCCTGATGGACAAAATCAAGGCCCGTTTCATTAAGATATGCAGGCAAGTAAAGACTATGACAATTTCCGTTTCATGTCGACTTTTTTATTAACATTTACAAAGGATAATAGTACAGTGTAAATATAATCAAATATAATAATAATTAAAAACGTCCCCACAAGTGGTACATCTATACATAGGCCTGGTAAGAACTAAAAAAGGCCTGTTCTTGTTTTTAACTTCAAAGGAAAAACTGACTTCAAGCAGAAGCACTGGACATCGGATGTGTCTAAAATGATACATTTACTGAATTACAATAGTGATATCTATTTTCTTTTCCATATTCACAAAATGCAATAACTTTGAGGATTCCAATGCACATTTGAGTTATTCGTGTTCAATGTAATGAAGGTGCCGGCAGCTCCAGTAAATTGAGAATGTTATAACACTGTCCTCAGCAGTGCCACCCTGAAGCCACTCGACTGAAATGATTTGTAGATATTTATTTTATTTATTTATTATTAGCCTCAAGGCTCTCTGCCATACCCTTAACCAAAGAGTCTGACTGCCCTTTTTTTAAAAAAATATTCACTCGCATGTCTGCTATGCAAAATGTTATCTGAAGTGAATTCACTGAAATGAAGTTATTGTTATTTACATAGTTCAGTTTATGAAGTAGCCTGAGGTGGTCTGCGCTGCTATCATGAAGAGATGGCATACTGTGTTTGGTGTGACTACACAGCAATGAAATGAGCTAAAACTAAGGGGCCCTGTGCTTTTTCGAATATTTGTCCTTCCATGAAGTGTGTAACACATGTTTGTGAATGTAAAAGGTCTGCAAAGTTCTAAAGCTCAAAGTGCAGGAGAAAGAAAGTTATTGTCTCCTAAAAGAAAGAATCAAATTCTGAACTGCCGAAACAAACAAGACGTCAGCACTTCCTTTTACATACCTACGTCACAGTGCAACATATTTGTATAATGCCTGTGGTCTTCATCAGCTACCTCCAACTGCTGCGAACTACATCTACTTTGACCTGGCCGCAAACACTGTAGTTGTAGCTGAGGCCTGGAAGAGTTTGCTTCATGTTGTCAACATGTCATGAAGATGCAGTTTTCAGCATTATACCGGATTTGGGCCGACACTACAGGTATGTTGCTGTCTAGAAACCATTCTGCCCGACCAGCTGATGATCATGCAAAATATACTGTTATATTATATTATATTATATTATATTATATTATATTATATTATATTATATTATATTATATTATATTATATTATATTATATTATATTATATGTCCTTGGATGCACGTAAACCTATTGGAACCTTTAAAATAGCATAGAATAGTTAACATAATTTAATATTTTAATTTGAATCACATTTAATAACATAAAATAGTTCACCCAAAAAAATGAAAACTATTATTTGTTCGACTGAAGAAAGAAACTGATAGAAGTTTGGAAAACAGGAGTGCGAGTAAATGATGACAAAGTTTTCGTTTTTATGCTTAAAGGGATAGTCCGCAAAATACTGGCTGTTATCATTCTCCTGTCATTTTTTATTTTATTTTATTTTATTATTCTTTGTAACAAATTTAAAATTTTAAAATGTATATTTTTACATAGAATATATCTAAAATGAATCTATTCCCAGGTTTTTTCTTTTTCTTTTTTTTTTTCAATACAATGAGTCAAATAGAGTTCCTTCATTAAAAAAAAGGGGTTACAGTTAACTAATGGAACATTTTAATTAGGAACAAGCACGGCCTAAATTCATACGAAAATGATTTACAAAATGTTGTGACTAAACAACAACAGTGTAAATAAAACTGACAAATGGTCTAACAATGATTAAATTCAAGACCCAGTGAAGAGGGCAAATGCAGCTAAAAAAAGCTTTCATTACTTAAAAAAAAAAAAAAATCATTCTTCAATCAAACAGTGATGAAAGCATATATGTATATTAATTTTGTGTGTGCTACCTGGAACTTAAACTTATTTGTGTTTATTTGATTCATGTATATTTGAATAGAACTGAGAAGCATTAGACACTTCCTAAAAATATGACTTATTAAATATTATACTAAGTAAACTCAAAAATAATCAAGTACATAATTGGTTATGTTTTTCTTTTCAGCATTATTTACTTTACGTCATTTAATATTTTACTATTTATATATGAAGACTTCAGATGCAAAAGCCTCTAAGTGCCATCTGATATTTTCTTCTAGAATGATCATTTTTATCAAGCTCGTATATTTAAGTTCAGTAATTTCACTTTAATGACAATTAACAGGTAATATTCATTGCCATTAAAGTGAAATAACTGAACATAAACATACAAGCTTGATAAAAATGATCATTCTAGAAGAAAATATCAGATGGCACTTAGAGGCTTTTGCATCTGAAGTCTTCATATGCATTTTATAATGTATAATATACAATAATATGGCCATCATTTCTATAGACAAGTCGTTTCCCCCTTTTTACTCTGCATTACTTTTGCTTTCATCAGTCAAGACTTTGTGACTCACATAGCTTCACAATTCTTATAGTTTAATGAGGGAATCACTTGGACATTTTCAGAGCAGCTTGTGGGCTACATTAGCAGTTTAACAGACAGTTTAATTCTGCAAAATTATGCTGTAATGTTAATATGTAATTAGTTTCAAAACGGCAATCAAAGAAACTGAAAACCAGATCACAGCTGCGTTTAGGATTCCTTTTTAACACGTTTCGGTGAAAACGACTCAAGCTATTTGCTGGAATAAACTCTCAAGTAATTTTTTTTTTTTTTTCAACATTATTTATAAAAAACGTCTGCCTCTTCGAATCAGGACAATTTGTGATGTGCTAAATACACCACACACCACCATCCAAGCGTCAGCTATTAGCATAGGCACGTTCTCTTGGAGCCACCTGCGATAAGAGGGCTGGTGACCAAGCCAACTATGACATTCCATTGATCCAGAAAATTGCTGCGGAGCCAGCCTTGAAATTAGTTTAAATTGCTGAATCAAAAAATGTTATCCCTGATTTTGGCAAGGCCAGCGTAAACCCCTCTTCCTTAATCCCTGGCTGATGTGAAAAGTTGTCAGGGATCGTGTTTTCTGCCACCCAGCTGATGGGGGAATTTGGATTGCCTGTGACGGAGAGACACACAAACAGGCGAGCAAGATTTGACGTAGAAATTGCACTTAGGGCTCGCCGGGGTCGTGACTTGCTTGCAAATTTGCAGGCTCGGAGTAGTTTTGAATGCGATCTGCAGAGGCTTTGTGCTTTTCTATTCAATTATATGCCATCTCTCTCCTCAGATCTGACGTTAGTTCTATGTTGAGTCGAACGCAGATAATTTAACGTCACTTATGCTCTTTTATTTGTCTGCCCATTTTTTGGGTGTCCTAAAATAGAAGGGAAATGGAGGTGCTGGTGTGCTGGGTTTCCTGGGCTGAAAACAGGGCTAATGTGGCATAAGTGCTCCTAAGAGGATTACTGATGCAAACTGAGTGGGTTGTAATGCCCAACTCAAGCCACATCCATCTAGGAAAAACCTACCTTTTCATCATCCTCTGTCCATTACGGAGAACACTCAGAGAAATGAAATTTTTAGATACATTTTGCCCTTTTTTTTTTCTCCCCAACAATATCCCAACCCACTCACCTCATGTTTTTCTTGAGAAATGTTCCACATTACGGTTTAAAGGAAACTGTAAAATCCCAGCTGTGGAGAAGCTGAATTATAGATAATAACCATCTTGTACCTTGAACATTACAAGCACAGTAGTTAGAGTACAACATTACTTGTTCAGGATTACTATTAATTGCATGTATATGAATATATACTGTATATTCATATACATGCAATTAATAATAATGTAGTACTCTAACTACTGTGCTTGTAATGTTCAAGGTACAAGATGGTTATTGTCCATCTATAATTCAACTTCTGAGGGTATGATATGTGAGTATATATATAATATACCCTCACATATACACTTACCCTCATCTTAACCAAGGTGTGACAGGCATTTATATTAACAGTAAAGATACAGATATTAGTTCTACTGGGGGCAGGAATTAAAGACAGATGCTTTGCTTATTCCCATCCTCCACCAGACTGTCATGTATTCAGATGCACAGGAGTAGTTCCCCACCCAGTGACTCATTTTACATATTCACAACTAAAAAATGTCAGCATTAAGTATAACAGATGGCTTTCATCTACCAGTTTGATTTACTGCAAGATTGGTGCAATTGTTACCTCAAGAAACAATTTCCTTTTGCTTTAATCCATCAAATTAATTTGATCTTCGTAAACTATTTTAGTCAGATTGTTTCAGTCAAATGAAATTATATTTTTGACTTGAATAAAACCATATTTTTTGTTACCACACAAATAACTTTTTTTTTTTTTTTACCTGACATTTTTGTTAATACATTTTCCCCCTCACTACATATTTTTATTGGGCTTTATGTTGTTTTCGTAAATGTCAGTGGACTCTCAATACAAAACTGGTCTTGTCTTGTTTCGCTCCAGATCCTCTGGCTGGTCTTGTAGAGGCTATGGCTCTAAATCTATCACTTAATCCCTCTTTACAGCTGATGGGAGTGAGACGTCCACTCTATTGCCACTCAGCACACAGCAGTGAGGAACAAACTGGAGGGATAAAAGAATGCCCCACTGGATATTTAAGGATTAGAATGTCCTATAAGAACCTACTGATGTCATCGCTAACAGCATGCAGTGTATTACACATAGATTAAGACATTATCTGCCAATGACTAAACATACAAGCTAATACTTCAGGGTTTCTTATTTGTTTAAGCATTGTAAAATTACCCAATGCTAAGGATGTATAAAACCAACATAATATCAAAATCGACCTGATGTGCATTTCCCAAATTGAACTCTATTGGTAACAACGGAACTTGCACTCATAGTTGGCTTTGGGAAACGCATATGTTTTGTGGATGACTTGTTTGCTCTATGATTAGGCAAGCTCACATATTCATCTAACCCAGGTCAGAAGCATTTCTAAGGGTGTATATACTGTATATGATATTTTCTTGTGTTCAAAAACAGCTGAAAGAAGCAGGGCACAATATATTTGCACAAAACGTTCAAAGAACTGTGTGAGTTGTGATGCTGTTGCCAAAGACATCGGTCTGCATGTGAATGGCTCGTGGAGCAGTAGAGGGGATGAATTAAATATGCAACTGTCTAAAAGCTAAAGCACAAAGCAACACTGTTAAAAATAGGGAAAAATAGTGGGATATATAACATTTTTAAAAACTTGACAGACCAGATTAAGTGGGAGTAAAATGTTGTTTTGTACTTTTGGGTAAAATACATATTTGAATTGACTAAATTTTGCCATCCACTTTTCATTCACTGCTTGTTTTTGAATTTTCCACTACCGAAGAGGAACATCCCATTGCTCAAGTAAAAGTTCTTCCTAAGAAAAATATTTTTATTTTGCGATGTTTTGCAGTGTAAGATCATCCGCTTTTTTTTCTTGCAAGTTATTGCCTTAATCCCCTGATCTCCTCAAAAAGATCCATACTGAGTGGGTGAATTGCATGAAATCGTCTTCTGTATATGCTGTTTGTCAATAGAATAGAAAGCCTTAGTCAGAACACTAGCTGAATGAAAAGCAAAGATTTGGAACGGCTAAGCTTTCCTCTGTGAATTGCATGAATTTCAGCTTGTATACATATCATTCACTCATCTCAGACCTTAATCCCCACATGAATTCTTCAATCAGCTCTATCTATGGAACATGTCTGCATTTGACACAAGTCTTGTGAGATCGATTTAGTATGATATTTGCTTCCACGCATTAATAAGAAATGCACCAGGCTGGGGCCCTTCATAATTGACCGTTCTGTTCTACAGCAACGTAAGGCCCAGAGGAGTCAAACGCTCTTCATGAAATACATGCATCAAACAAAAGGCTCTAGCCGCTGTGAGTAAAACAATATTTCTCCTGAAGGGCCGATATTGCATTCAGCTTGGTGTTCTATCTAACCAGATGTTTTTCGAGTGAAGATGGATTTCAAATCTGAGCATAACCCTAAATAACCCTCTTCCCTTGAGCATTAGTTCATTTTCTCTACAGAGCACATTCAAGATTCAGTCATTGTACAGGTTGAACTAGATTAGTTACGGAATATTTAGCATTCTGTACGCTACATTTACATTGAGAAGATCACAGCACTTCAGCTGTTACTTGAATTGAACTAGTCTGATTTGTTATGAAAGCCAGACTGAATGTCAGATGCCACACTTTGTTTGAATTATTATTATTATAATTTTTTTTGAATCCTTCTTTATTAAATTAGAATCAGATTGTTTAGGAGAAAATGGCATATT
Source organism: Squalius cephalus (assembly GCF_949319135.1). NCBI lineage: Eukaryota > Metazoa > Chordata > Actinopteri > Cypriniformes > Leuciscidae > Squalius > Squalius cephalus. Next base: position 22,875,864 of record NC_137130.1, read on the forward strand.
TTTACCAAATAAATACTGTTACGTCCTTGCGTTGTCAATGTTTTTTTCTTTCCCCATGTCTTTCTCTTTTACTTTCACTTTCTTAGTTACTTCCTATTGGCCCACGCCGTTCACCTAGTCGCAATGTTCCTGTGACGTCACTGATTTTAGCATTAAATGATTTTAGCATAATGCAAATTTAAGTATTAAAAGCAAGAATGCTGTCGTGTTTGATATTCGGACCGATGTGATGTGAAATTGCTATTACACACAACAAATAATAAAAATGTATATTGAGTAACTTACTAACATGAGTAACTTTTAGATACATTATTGACAATTACTTTGTCTTTGTTGCTCCGCCCCCCAAAAAAAGAAGAAATTTCAAACAAAGTAAAATAAGAATCAACAACAGTGTATTTATGAGCAACACACGGTAGATATGTTCTTGAATAAATCAGTGTTTTTAAACAACTTTAAACAACAGGGAAGGATTCAATTGACTCACTTTGGCCCGTCCCAATTGGTAAGCACTCACAGTCTTCCGTCGAGTCCGCACTTTTGTGACGTAGCGCCGCTTTAACTGTTGGGAAGAAGTCTGCTGCAGAACTCTCTTGTGCAGGCTCGGCAAAAGGGCACATATCGACCCCAAAGGGAGCGCTCGCGAGCACCCTTCTGAAACCTAAAATGACAAATGGGCCGCCTTACAGTTTAACTCGACTTACTGTAACGGACACACGTACGCGACAGCCATTGTAAGTCCACAAGACGGAAAGTGCATATGGAGTGTGCCATTTGGGGCCCTGAATGAGTATTGTTGAACAAATCAGTTGAGTGAATAATTCAAATGACACTAGTAAAGACAGTCTTTTTTAATGAATCAGTGTTTTTGAATGAATCCATTAAGTGATTCATTCAATCAACTGGCTTATCAATGTAACTTGCAGAAAGAGTCACTGAAAAAAATCTAAAGAAGAATTTCTCTTCTGCATCTATCTAGTAATTGGTAATGCCAATGAATGTATTTAATAAAGACTTGTAGGAGATGGGAGCACAGGACATGCCATGGCATGACCTAGATAACAACTGACTCTGGAAAATTCCTTCCGTTACAAGAAATGGCCTAACTGGGAAAGCGCAGAGGCACTAATCATGAGCGCTCAGCACCAAATCAATAGTGACAGGGGTCTACAACACCACAAAAGACCCCAGCATGTGCAAGAAAGCCCTAGAGACCATCAAACACCTTACAATGGGAAGATAGATGCAGGTGGCAACAACAAATACAGTGAACAACACAAACAACTCCCTGGCATACGTCAGTGCTGAAATGTCCAAAATGACAAGCCCGAGATCCGGTGGGACTTCAACATCCAGTCACAAGCAAGTACTAGCAAACCAAACCAACATGTGATCATAGACAGTAGCAGGACATAGATGAAAGATGTGCTGGTCCCATCTGGCAGTAACATTGAATAGATGATATATGAGAAACTGGAGATACCAGTTACTGAATGAAGCGTTAGAAAGAGTATGTCAAGGTGACTTCGAAACCACAGCTTGAGGAACGTCTTCTACAAATTCCATGGAAAAACAGCGAGATCCACAATTCAAAGAACAGCGCAGTGCCATGTCTTGAAGCTCTTAAGCCTCTGGTAGAGGAGATTGAGGGAACAATACCACCCACAATACAAAATATACTCATATATTTATATATTTTTTTTCTCTAACAGTTTGTTCTGCATTCTGCCTTTGCGTACAGAAGTGGAGTAGTACCAGTGGAGTCTATTCCTCAGTACTAAATCTCAGTCAGGCTCTGACTGCAAAGCTCTTCAAAGGATCCATTGTGCTTGAGGTGCAAAGCCTTGCTGCATAGTTTATGCATTCGCAAGGAACCCGTTTCGCCAAACATGTGTCTCATTTTTCCCACATAAAGGTTATATTTACTCTGACCACGTAGGGGTTGGTCCTGTGTACTGTGGAGGTGATTCCACACGTGCATTAGCATATTTGCACACTGTGCATGTTCTAGAAGGCAGAACAGATTGATTTTGTACTCTGTGCCCCAACACAAAAGGGTCTTATTAGAGTTGGGACACGGTTTGTATTGTACCAAAGAGTTTTTTTATGGTCAGGTGTCATTAAAAGTGCAATCCTGCAGTAAAATACTGAGATGGCTCTCAGGTGATGTTGGGGTGGAAAAAGACCTTACCTTTTGCTTACACACTATGGGCTTGTCCCTCCCATTGTTAAATACTTGCTATGCCCAAGGTCTCATGGGAAATTAAGCTGTATTGTTGCGAACTGTTTCCCACTGACTGGAGGACTCTCTGGAGAGGAGACTTTTTCATTTTTTCCCCCCATCATTATATATGTTTTTTAATAAAGGAGACCTTGAATTACTGTATGACAGACTGAGTTTTAATTAAACTGGGATTTTGAAAGGGTGAGTTTGTTGATCTCTTTATGAAGTATCGTACACTCAGAGCTAATGTGTGGGGTTATAGGTCACCGAGAAATGAGCAGCACACTTGAACAGATACGGTGTACATTCTGTGTGGGCTGGGAAGGAAATCTCCCTTACTAACAGCAGATCACAATCTGTTGCATCCAGTGTAAATTGCCAAAATGAAAACTCCTTAAAAGAATCAGCTTTGTCAGTGGGTGATGCATGTGGTTTGGATAATGCTATATTATGTTCTGGAGTGATAATGAGATTCATGACTGAAATTCTGTTCAGGTTTTCCTGTGTCTAGTGGACAAAGGAGCCACAAGGGTTCAGGCTGTCCAATATCTTTGATCCAATTTACTACTCACATTCTTTGAAATCCAATAGAGAACTTCAAGACATACAAAAGAGGAAAGAAACTGGCACACACCTGTTAATTTTCTATCTGGAGATTTCCCTTGAAGGGTCAAACTTCATTTAAATTTTGAGCAAGACTGATGCAACTCTTTCTGTGGTTTGTACAATGAAAGGTGTAAGGTTTAGTTTATTGTGCAGTTCATGATAATATGCTTTAAAAATATATATTTTTTTAATATATTGCCACTATGAGCATTAAATTAAACTTTTTTGCATTTTTAGACAGTCCTCTTAATTTATTAATGTTTTTTTTTTTTTTTTTTTTTTTTTAGTCATAGGTTTTGCCTTTTGACAATTTGTTCACTATATTCTCATTTCAAATTCCTTAATTTTACACTTTACTTTGAAATGGCATCAATTTAGTCAAGAAAACCTCAGTTTTGTTTGATGATATTAACAGTGCAAAAAAGAAAACCCATAAAGAAAATCTTTAAAAATTGCATTACACATTCTGTTGTTTGGTGAATTAGAATTTTGCATTGTATCCAAATTAGCATTTTATCCATTTAATTTAAGACCAGAACTTAAAAATATACATATATTGGAGGTGATAACAGATATATAATAATTAAGATAAACTTTAAAGTGTCAGTAAGGAGGTTTAAGATTTATAGTTGAAAACAGAGAAGTGAATGAATGATAGATGAAGAAACAGCAGTCTCGCTGGTGTTTTTCGGGCCCTGCTGTGTTTAAAAATGACCCATCAAGTAAACCAGAGGGTGGCTGCTGGTGGTGGGCTAGAGGAGGTGGACATGGCTGCTTGAGAAATCTTCTAGCTCTTGCACAGGCATTCCTATAGTTCAGCACAATCTCCTGGACATCAGTATAAGAAGTCTGACTTAAACCCCCTGGAGTTGCCACCTCTGCACAAAGCATTACCACCAGACAAAGAGCAACTCAGGGAAGCTAAACTCATTGATCTATATATTCACTGTCCCCCACAACCAACTCCAACCACAAAATACACACACACACACACACACATGCACGCGCGCACACACGCACATCAATAAAGGTGCATACCCTCTTAAAATGTGCACTGTGTGTGTAAACCTCAAGGTGTAGCCTAGACCTTGAAGATTCATTGGGGTAGATTGATTGCTGTGCATTTCACCTCAGGGATGCCATGACAATCTATGATTTTCAGTTTTAAAGGCGAAGTGTGTTGTTTTTGCACCACTAGCATCACCGAACAGAATTGTAAATATATTGCCTGTTTTCAAACAGGTTTCACAAATACTCCTTCCATCAGTTTTAGTTACCTTTTACTATTATTATTTTTGTACATTTTTGTTTCATATATTTGTGCTGCCAAAGTGTAAAATATATAACATATATTTTAGTTTAGTTTCAGTGTTTCTAATTGCGTTATTTTATTTTTAATTTCATTTTTATTGTTAGGGATGCTTTTTAATATTACCATCAGTCTTGTTATTGTTAACTAAAACTATTAAAAAAATAGTTTTCTTTATTGATTTGAACAAAAATTAAAATAAAAATAAATTAAAGTTAAATATAAAAAAAAAAAAACGGATGAAAATGACAGAGGCATAATACAATGACTAAAACTTAAACTAAATGTAAAATGAAAACTGTAAATATAAAAACAAGAGCAAGGTAAATAATAGCAAATGTTAAAACATGCAAGGTGAACTTAAGGACACTAAAGCTGATTCATTAAACCCTGAATTGAATGCCATACTAGACCTCTAGACCATGATTAATTATGTTCCTTCATCTCAGGCACCAAACAGTCACATAAAATTCTGTCATCTCCCCTTTTACAGGACAGTATGTCCACATCAAGAGACAGAGATAGACAGTGAGAGAGAGAAGAGCTCGCGTCTGTCTGACAGCTTGGTAATTTATTTCGTCTCGCATTCTAAATCAAATTTTTATGGATATCCAGACCTCTGTCCTTTGTTTATTCGCCAGTCGAAATAGATTCAGGTTATTACCAAAAAGAAATTGGCCAGAGACTAATTGATACAGTTAAACATTTTTAAAATGACAAAATCCCTCTGACTTACAAATCCATGCCCTCACTATTTACATGTAATGGACCTGTGTATCAAGATTACCATATCAAAGAATTAACTCGCAGCATTTTCATATCTCACCGCCAACACGCTTTGCTGTTTACATATATAATGTGTGCTATTGGGAATTGTTAATGCATTCAGTGATGAAATGCAATGTTTTGTATTCTGCTGTGATTAGGTTCAGCTTTGCAAAATCTGTCAGCTGCCGTGGTGGGTACCGGGGGATATATTTCCATTTCTCTGGTCCCCTGTTTCACGACCTTGAGATTTGATTGAAAAAATAATCAAAACAAGATCAAACTATCTGGAATTCAACATGACTCTGACTCTCACCCTGCTCGGAGTTCACAGCTCCATTATGAATTTGAGTGGCGCATCAGATTAATTGAACAAAATCTTAATTTCATTCAGTCCAAATGAAGGGGAAGATATCGAAGCATGTTGCTCAGCTCGCTCAGCTCAGGACCGTCTGGGGCTCATAAGGTGAATCAATCAATTAACTTCCCTCTCATGTCAGTGTTTGAGGGGAAAAAATAATTCCAAGAATGGGGTTTAAGTTATCAGCGAGGGCATCCGTGTCACTTATACCCCTCTAGATTGCACAGCGCACAGGTGGAATCAGGGCTAACCAGCACGTGTCATTGCGACTGCATAATGCAAAATCATAAAGAACCTTTAGAAAATGAAAAATTCAAATGATGTTTGCGCCGAATGCAAATGCCAAGCAACAGGCAATTTTTTGCAGATGCACGTTATTTGACACTCTCTTGGCTAGGAATAGTTCAGCGCTATTGGCGCATGTTAATAACACATGAATTAGACTGGAAGAGAGACTGTTTTTACTGTGGTAAATGGGAGGAGATTGGTATTCACCTTCATTTTTGTCGACACAAAAACACAGTCTTTTTTTTCTGTTTGCATTCCTTTTAAATATCTACCTGACAAGAGAGGTGTTCCATCCTTTGTTGTATTTCCTATTGAAACACAAAGGGTACATATCAATTCATTGTGACTTTACAACTCACAATAATGTCTTTGTATCTAGCAAAAGTCTTTATTTATTTATTTAGTTAGTTTCTTATCTTAAACTTTCTCATAATTAACTTTTTCTTTTTTTACTCTGAGGCTGAAACAAACTTCCTTAACAATCACAAGAGCCTTTGATTGGACAAAAAATGTGTAGTGCAAGATAAGCCATCAATATTTCTGTTCTGTTGTTGCAGGAAAGAAAGGTTGTGCATTTTAAATGTGCTTATCTGCTCAAAGCTATTCTCACCGAGGCTGCATTTATTTGATCAAAGCAGTAATATTGTGAAATTGTGAAACTCTTTTCTACTTGAATATATTTTAAAATGTAATTTATTTATGTGATGGTAAAGCTGAATTTTCAGCCTGTGTCACATGATCCTTTAGAAATCATTCTAATATTCTGATCTGCTTTTATTATTATTATCAATGCTGAAAACATTTGTGCTGCTTAATATTTTTGTGGAAAAATTTATTTGAAATTCAATTTATTTTTTCCATCCAATTTAATGCATCATTGCTTAATACAATTTCTTTCAAAACAAACAAACAAACAAACAAAATATCTTACTGACTCCAAATACAAAATTGAGTGGAGAAAATGCACCACTCCAGCTGGATATTATTTCATTAAAAAAAAAAAAAAAAATTTAAGAAGACTGACCATAACAAACATATTTCAAATGTCTATTCCTCTTCCATTTGTCTGCTATTCTCAGGACTCCAGGAATCATTTGAAAGCTTGTAAGAGGCTCTGATGTTGAATCTTGTACTTTTGCCATACAATGCATCCGAAAAACATCTGTCACTCATTCAGCAGGGAATAAGGAAAAAAACGATCTAAGACATGTTTGCCAGATAAACTTGCAAATCAAGCAGCTGCAAGTCAGCAGTGTGAAACTTTTTAGACGTGTATTTGAGAAAGCTAAGCTTATTAGTTGCTCTTTATGGAAGGAGAGTATTGACCATCCATTTGGCCCTGATGCTGGGGAGCCGGAGTGGCCTTGGTGGAGTACCTTGCCATCTTGTGATCCCAATTTGGCAAGCATGGAGTCCACATGCCGAACATCTGCGAGGATGGCCCTGCTCCACACCACTAATAGCACACCAGCAGTTCTGATACATCTCTTCAGTTAGAAGATAGAGAGAAATGCAGGCAAAGTCCCATAATGGAGTTGTGAAATCTCTGGAAGGACAGGCTGATATTTGACACATCAAGTCAAACTTTCACGTTTTCCATTTTATTTGATTACATTGTAGTGTGCTCAACCGCTTTTGACCTGGACTTTTCAGATCCCAAATACTTTATTTTATTTATTTGTTTGTTTTGTTTATGCAGTATGTTATTTTGTGGCTATTGCACCACCTTGTGAATAAATCAAGTGTTGCATGTCTTATTTACATGAGAGAAGCGACTTTCATTACACTGTCGCACATACTTTGCACTCTCTGGCACTTTTAAAACATCTCAAATCTGTTTGTCTAGTGTTGGCATGCTGTCTGTATCCAGAGGCTGTATGAACATCCAGGGTAATTAATTCACTTATATTTTCCTACCCTTTTACTATGAATAAGGTGTCATGCTGATAGCACCTAAGGAAGTTATTTGGCTTTCCTTTTCAGCTAAATCTCAGCGATCACAGATGAGGAGCGAATGAAACAGCTGTTCTGTAGTGTCAGACTGGATTGGTATTTGTTTTGAGCCTTAGTTAGAGATTGAAAGCAGGTAAAATGCAGGCTTATGTTAATAAGAAAGGTACCTTAATTAAAACTGAAGGAAACAAAGTACGTCTCAAAAACATAGGCGACAGCTCAACAGACACGGTCAATCACTGAGTGGTAAAGTATGTGGAGAAAAGGAGACAAGTGAATCCAAACATGGCCCATATGGCAGACGGTTAATAAAAAAAATATTAATTCTGAAGGTCTGCAGAGCCACACAAGCCGCAGCTGCAAATTTCCCCACTCAGCTGAGCTCCGGTTCAGGCTATCAAGTAAAATAGTTTATCTGACCACCCTCAGGCAGAGAGTGTATCATCAGTTCTCAAAAATATGTAGTGCAGCACTGTGTCTACAGTAAACAGATGACATATGTGATAGCAGTACAATATTCAATACTCATAGTCTGTGATATTTGGAAAAAGCTGAGAAATAAAAAAAAGAGGTCTACATGAAATGGATAACCCTTTAGAGAGTTAGAGTTAGAGCTATACTTTATTGTCCTTTTTCAGGAAATTTGTCTTGGACTCAAAGCTGCATTATAGTACACAACATACAACACACGACAACAACATTATGAAGGGAAAAACATTTAAAAGAATTCATACTACATCTCACAATTTAAAATATTAATAGATGCAGGTATAAATGATTTTTTTGTAATGGTTGCTTTTAACATTGTGGAGCTCAAACTCCTTCCTAGTGGAACTCCTTTACTTTTATTCAGTATATACAACTAATATATATGACCATTTAAAAGTCTGGGGTCATAAAATCTTTAATGTTTTTGCAGGATGCCACTTCTGCTCACCAAGGCTGCATATATTTGACTTGAAATACAGTAAAAACAGTAATATTGTGGAATATTTCCATTTTAATATATTTCAAAATGTAATTTATTCCTGCAATGGTAAAGCTGAATTTTCAGCATCATTACTCCAGTTTTCAGTGTCACATGATCCTTCAGAAATAATTCTAATGCTGATTTGGTGCTCAATCCTTTTTTTCAGGATTCTTTGATGAATAAAAGGTTGAAAAGAACAGCATTTATGTGATACAGAAATGTTTTGTCACATTAAAAAGGGCTTTTACTGTCACTTTTAATCAGTTTGCATCCTTGCTGAATACAATTATTCTTAAAGCTACACTGTGTAATTTTTTTTGTTGATTCTTAGCAAAAAACACTTAGTTCTTTCAAAAATAGATGTGCTCATTATGTATATTTACTTCTTTCAAGTAATAAAGTATTCTCGTAAGTTTATAATCTGCCATTGAAAGTACATACGGGTGAGGGGTTCGAATGCCGGTCGCCATGTTGCCCCTCCATCTTAAAAATACATTAGCCAAAGAGGGACATACCTGTAAATTGGTATGATTTGAAAGATTGCTGATGGAGGATCACGCCTATTTTCGAGGACATGTAGCAGAGTCGCCAAGGAAGCGAAAGAGAGAATTAAAACGTCAACGCGACAGGCAAATCAGCAAGACCATAGTCAATATTGGAGTAACTTTTCCCAGATGGAAAGAGCTCATGAGGAGCAAAGATTTTAAAACGGACGCCGAAGTTGCCTGCTTTCTTCTCGACAGGTAATTCAGCCTATTTGTGTAAATTCGAAGTTTCAGTTGCTTGTCTAACCATAGCATGGTTGTGCATAATGCCAGAACGACCTCTAGTATAACTTGCGTTACTTTTCCTCACGTCAATGGTGAAAAAGTATTGTTTACCTTGTAACATAAATCTGTGCTGCGACGGATCACAGGTAATAGTTTTAAAGGCGCAATTGGACGAAGTCGAACTGGAAGCCATGTTAATCTTGGAATAATACGGCCACCGTAGGAGTTAAAACGGCCTCGAAATTGAAAGGAACAGAAACTAATATTCACTGGGTAGTCATATACAATTTCACCGCTAGATGGGGGAAAATATCACACAGTGTAGCTTTAAAAAAAAGTCTTATTGACCCCAAACTTTTGAACAGTAGTGTATGTTTCTCTCTAGAGTTCAGAGAGAGAGATACTTTAGTTTATATTTGTGGTCGGGGTCAGGAGAGTTGCGGCCATCCGCAGTTCTGTTGCAAACTGGCATGTTCCAACATGTATACAGAGGAAGGAAGCTTACCTCGGGGTCCCTTGAGGTTATCAGCTATGTGCCTTTTAATGGTGCGGCAGCACAGAGGGACGCTTCAGCGTTTCATCCGCTTCGCTTTTCAGTCTCTCTGGAGGTCTGAGTGATAGTGTTGAGGAGGACAGCGACAGTTTGAGAATAAGCCATGGTGACATCCCACCTTGAAGAAGAGTGCAGGAGTCAAACACATCCACACATCTAAATCTACCATAGGCATACCTGCTAGCTATGAACCAAAAGCATTTGCTTGGCATTTGTATTTACCTAAAGATTACATAAAAGCATGTAAATGCATTGTAAGTGCATGATTTTTATTTTCACGAACTGTGCAAAGATTGAGAACAGCATGCTTTCAATAGCTTGTTTTAACCCGAAATATTCCTTTAATGAGGCACAATGTTTCGGCCAGTATTCTCAGTTTATAGCATTGTAATGGAAAGCTTTGATGCTATCTTGAAGGGATTTCTCCATTATATTATTATCACACTCCCATGCTCCCTTAGACCTTGAAATGTTTGACTGATAGACCTCTTTACTGTGATTACTTGATGTATTTTTCAGCTTATGAACAATCACAATAGAGAGGCTCTTCTCACTGGAGAGGGACATACTTTTGTGTTGACGTGTCCTATGTGAGTGTCAGATTGTGTCGGATCTGTGAGCATTTCCACCTCAGATTGATGCAGAAAGATAAAGAACTGTGATAATCCTCTCAGAACAAGTGTAAAACGGTGTCGATGAGTCCTCGAGACATGGCCCATTTTTCTGCATGGTGTGCATGAGGGATAAGCTGCTTAGGAAAAGATACTGCCAGTCAGTTGTTTAATGAAGTTAAGAATTGATACAATAAATATAACGTGTTTGATAGCTTGCCAAAGAGATACCGTAGATGCAGAGTTGAGCGGCTGCCCACGAGAGCTGAACTAATGGAGCGTAATGCTGTACGGCACTTTCTGGCTCAACTGTTTAGTCTGACTGTTTAAAAGTCTCCACCGTTTACTCTGAAGATTTTGATATGTTAGGTAAAAGAAAGACTAGCGCTCTCCTCTAATACCTAGTGAGCTGCCTATAGAGGCAGTATTTTAAGACATAACATTTAATAATAAGACTATTTCACACAATATTTATATCTGCTATGCATTTCTTTAATGTATTGACATGTTAATGTCAAAATCAATTGCAATTCGAGTTTTCTGCACTAGTGTTGTAGCTGCCTAAAACATCTCGTTTTCAGCTCATTTTAAGGTATAGCCTCGCATGAACCCATTGTAGCAAGACCATTCAGTTTTGGTTTTGGTAAATATAAGAGTCATGACCTCTGTTTTGTGTATCTGTTTATTTGTGGAAAAATATGTACAGTATACCCGTTCTAAACTACTGAATAAATGAACAACTGCTGCTCAGGGGTGTGTTTGATTTCTGATCAAAGTCAGCATAAAATAGAAGTTTCAATCTTCTTTTCTTCCCCATTGTGCCGTATATCCTAGTGTAACAGCTTCTCAAACAAGAACAAATGTAAGGCGGGACTTGATTTTGTCCATCATGACTTTATGGGATAAGTGGTTTGCTATTGTGAGTGGCATCACACCAGTAAATACAAGAAATGTCGCTGAGCAAGAGGTAGGGGGAGTTATTTTGATTTAAGATTATGAGGGCACATTGATTAAATTCAAATTTTTTGATGTGCACGGATAAATAATTTATAATAAACACTGCAATATTCCATATATTTATATAAAAAAGAACTGTCCATTTTGATATCATTGCACTGTAAAAAATAAATAAATAAATTTGTAATTTTTAAGTGCAATCAACTTGGATGTTTAAGTCATTTCAACTTACATTACATTAAACTGACTTAAAAAAAATATTTGAATCTTGTATAACTGAAAAAAAAAAAAAATTTTTGGTGAGTTAATGCAATGTAAACACATCTGTTGTCATAACTTATTGATATTATATTTTTTTTTACAGTGTGGGACTACTACCAGATGTTTAATTCAATCCCACGTCATATTTCAGAGTTCACCCGGGTACAAGAACACACACATTTGTAAGGGTGGATTTTCTGCAGTGGTTCAAGCTGCAAGACTGCCGAATGACTAAAGAAATGTTATTAGCAAGATGGTAGAAAACTGTACATTTCTTGTCTATTCCACCCACTGCTACTTACGACGGAAATAAGCACAGTTACAATAGCATAATATGTGGGAGAGTGTTGCTATAGAGAGTGACAATATTGTATTGCAATATGTACTTCAAAGTCAATACCAAATCAAAACTATTTAACACATTAGTTGTAACTGAAAAGGTTTAATGACAAAAATAGTTACAAAATAGATGTATGCGATGATGATAACTTACCATTTACCATTAATTGTACCCAGCATATATGAAAGATGTTACCTGATGTTACCGAGAGAGAGAGAGAGAGTAGAGAGTAAGAGGAAAGAGGAGGTAAAGAGAGAGAGCCCCAAGAAAGGGACCCAGAGAATAAGAGAGCCAGAGCACCAAAAAGACAGAGCAACAGTTTCAATCTTCTTCTATCCTTTCCTGACCATGTGACTAAAACCCAGCATTCAAACTGACCAATCAGATAATTACACTTCCCCCATGCCGTACTAAAGGTGTGACAATTCATAGACCCCCAAAGTGCACACAGAAGCCCCTTTCACACAGAGATTCCGGAAAATACATGGATAAAGTGACCCGGGTTCTTTTGATTTTGGTTCATTCACACTGCCAGTGATTTTCCGGAATCACAGAGTGCGTTCACACACAACCCGTAAAAATCCCGTAAAGACACGTGACATCGATGTGACTTGTAATGTCTCAGCAGTGTCTTAAGTTTGCTTATGAGCTGCGATTTCTCTCTCGAGAAACCACGCTTGTGCATTTTTTTCTCTGATTCGATCATAAACTTGCGCATTACGTACCGTTTCACAGTTGGCGAACGATCCCGCGCTTCAGCGTCATCACTAGACACGGCATTATTACGGCTTTTGTTCACACAGCGCGCGTTCCGGGACTGAACACGGCAATGTTACTAGGTCCCCAACCCGGCATCGATCCCGGAATAAATCCCGGGTCGTGTTTGCGTTCACACAGAAGGCACTCTGGCAATTTGCCGGCAATTTCCCGGGTTCAAAGCGCAGTGTGAAAGGGGCTATATTGGCTTACAGGCCTTGATCACTACTGTGTCTTTGGGAACTCCAAATGGTCCTTGTCATAGAAATAGGGAGTAGAAAAACAGTCAAGCAAATGTCTTTGTTCGTTTCAAATATCTTGGATTATTTCAATTCTACACATTCTTCAAAAATGGTGTTTTTATTCTATTAACAAACTAAAAGTTGTAAAAACAAATTAAATATAGTAGGCCTATAATGAAAGATATAGATTGTTCTGCAAGTTAGCTTAATATTTTGCCCAAGAACATGATATACACTATCAATATAGACTCTTATTTAAGTCCATGATGTACTAACAAGAAACTATGCTTAACCACTTGTCAAGAGTGGGGAAACACAAAATTGTTGAACCATGTTGCTAATGATGAAACTTGCGAACATAGTTGAATAAAAATGCTTTTGGAAAAAGCACCCCATATTGTTTACAAGGGCACCTTTAAATTCTACTAATTTAACATTGAAATTCAGTCAGCAATAGTACTGTACCTTTCAGATATATCTCTTGGCTTAATGGTTAAATCACCATATTGTCAATCAAAGCACCACATTTTATATGACCAGGGAATGACTGATACATTTTTCACTCTAAAGCACTCTGATCCTTACAAATTTCTTATGAGGCAGTTAGCACAAATCCTTCAAACACCAGAGCTGAATTTGTACTCAGAGTCTGTCCACCAACTCACACCCTGCATGTTAAGAAACTGAAGTTCTCATGTAGCTTCCCTGGATAATTGAAGAAGAGCCGAGAGTGGAATCTGTCAGATGCCTGCCATAAATGAGAGGCTTTGGGTTTTACTTCATCTTTGTGCAGAAATTCAGTGCAGGAAGAGAAAGACAGTAAAGGCACATCAAACTGTGTGGAAGGGGGAAGAAACAAAGCAATTTAGAGGGGAAATAGTAGCTGAGGACAGTTAATGGCCAGACATTAAGCCCAATTAAGTTGGATGTTAGTGAAAAGGGAAGATTTATGCAAATGCTTTGCAGTCAGGCATCTCTACAACAAAGGTTGCAACTGAAAGCTTGTGGGTTAGTGGTTCACTGTGAAATGGTTTCAAAGGTAAGCAAATATTATATGTTTGTCACAACAAAATTATACTCCCCACCTCTGAACAGACTGCTATTTCAGCAAATTCATTACATTCAGATTAGCTTTAGATGGAAATTTGTCAAAAATGGACATTCTGTACTTCTACAAGCATTTGTTTTGTAATGATATATTTACATTTGGGAAGAACAAATTCTTTCAATCCACTGATTTATATAAAAGATTTTTAGATCAGTTTCAATCCATATATATATATATACACATATACTACCGGTTTTTGAAAGTAGTCACTTAATCTCACCAAGATTGTATTTATTTGACCAAAGATAAAAGTGCTTAAAAATGTTAAATCAACGCCCCCTTTCAGAGCAGTTTCATTGTCAATGCCAACGGACATTATACAGTGAGTTGAATTTCAATAAATTTGAGTATAATAAGAATGGTATTCTCTATGCAAGATGCAACAAATTGCACTTTATGAAAAAAAAGTATATAAATATGTAAAGGGAAAACTCTATAAAAACTGCCAGAAATAAAATAAAGTAAAATCAAATCCAAATTTTCATTGACACCTAAATTAAGAAAGCTTAAGTAAACATATGAAAATACATCGATAATTCTCTGGGAATTGTTTCTAAAGCACTCACAGGACAGCTTGCATGACTGAACAGGAATGTGTTTATAAATTAAACCACACACAAGAACATTTTGACATTACACACAAGCTGAAAATTACATTTCACCATGGGGCATTTCTAATGAAACAAAGTTGACCAATATTGAATCAGGTTATCTGGAATGGAGTATTGTGTTGTTGTTGTTGTTGTTGTTGTTGTTGTTTTTTGATGAATTTATTAGTTTGTCAAGACTAAATAATAATTTAAAATGTTACAAAAAATACATAACTACTTTGTTCTTGGCACATTTTCTTTTTTTCTGCTCCAGACAGATAGCTTCGTTCTCAGACAGCAACATATTGTCGGCCCAGATCTGGCCCACATCTGGGCCGTGTGGAATCCATGTGCAGATGTGGGCCGGATCTGGGCTGACACTATGTTGCTGTCGGGGTTTGGAAGCCATATGTCAAGACGCATGTTATAAAAAATATGTTTACATTAAATAGTGATATGCTATCTTTGAGAGCAAGGGGGCCCCCTGCTGGTTTGGGGGTCCTACGCACATTGTGTAGTTTGCGCATAGGGAAAACCGGTGTTGTGCCGCATTCTGTGACCCACTAAATTCTATGATCCTAGTAGGCGCTGTATTGAGCCAATCCAACCTACTCCTAATCCCAATCCTAAATATAATCGTACCGTCGCCTACTAGGGTCACAGAATTCAGCACAAAACCGGCCCTGTGGCTGAGAGACATTACAAAACATTACAAATATCACCCCCAAACCAGCAGAGGAAATGATCACTGGAAATGATCAGGCAAGAGCTTTAGGACCTGCCTTAATATTAGAAAAATCTTCCCAGTGCTGGAGAAATCTAAGCAGGAAGGACTGAAAAAGGACACAGAGGTTGCATTGTTTCTTCTTCATATGAGTAACATTTTGCTTTGTTTTACAGAAACAAGATATGCTTTTGTTGTATTTATATAGTAACCGGACAGTTTTGAGTGCCATTGTTTGTCTGCTGGGGACTGACAACCAACTCTTCCTTTTTTGTTTGTTTCGTTCGTCGTCTTTGCTTTATTTTTCACAAAGCATTATTTTGCATCGCTTCAACTCTTGCATTGCGTGTTCATGCATTTTGGGGGTGGCGAAATGAAGGGAGAGGTGTGTTTGTTTGGGTTGATTTCAAAAATCAAAAAAATTGCTTACTGCACCTTTAAGCAGCACTGTCTACACCAGTTATTTAGCATATTTAAAAGATATATTTTGGCCAGAAAAATAAAAAAAGAATATAATTTTTTGTGCTCTATGGGATCTAATAGACATATACTTCTTTTGATAAAAAATATTTAGATTTACATTTAAAAAAAATATATAATAATAATCTGAATGCCCATAACTCATCAGACAGTGGCAGTTGTGCACCTGGAGGATATAGTAACATACTAGGCTGGATGGCTGTTTCTGGGAACAGACAAATGTTGGACTGTTTACCTTTGCTGACTTTGGGCAAGATGTTACAAGAGAAAATGGTCCATCAATCAGAGGCGCTCTGGGCACTGGGCTCTAAAGCAGAGAAATTAGGCAGAGGAGACTGTGCCAGCAGACATTTCCACTGCTGCATGATGGGAAAGCTTCCATTGCCCTACCAAAAAAAAATAATAATTTGTGAACAAAGTGGACCGTCCCCTGAAAGTTGAAGTTTCAGAGCAAAATTGTGAAATGAGAGGTCTTTTCTTTCAATGCAGTCCCTTTGGTTTTCTATCGGACCGGATTAGAGCAGCAATGGAAACTTAAACATGTCAATAAACAGGACTGAATCGATTGTTGCTGGACCTCTGTCTCCTCCACTGCCCCTTCTCACATTAATACACCTCATGTCACTCAAAAAGGCAGTTTGCACACCATCATGCTGAAAATCTGGCTTTGATGCTGACTAATATGACTACTTTAAATGCCATATTTAACATTTTGACCTTTTTAAATTTTCTTTCATTGGATTATAAAATATATTAGAAAATACAGTGCTTTACTTAATCATGTTGCATCAATGTATTTGACACATTTGTGTGACACTTTATATGAGCTAAACAGTACGGCTATGGTGGCGTTTGTGTGTTTTCTGTTTGCAGTCTGATTATGTAAAATGATGTTTATATCCGTTTTCTTGTATCCCGTTTGACCAGCGTCTGCTTGTGAATACATTGGCTGTCTCCAGCCTTAATTACAGCTGTGTGGTGTGAGGCGTCCACAGCTGCAGCTGGCAATTACTGCACACCCATATTGCTCGGAGAGCCCTGCTTTGATTCAGCACAGAGCCAGCTGATATCAGACTCCACATGCAGGCTGCTAAATGAACAGCTATGTGTTACATACAAGTGTGGCCCCTAACAGTCCCTTTTCATCGGAACAAGCCTCTCTGATGGAGAAATTTGGTTGATTTATAAAAATATTTTTTTATTGGCAGTCACTCTGATGAAAAGTTTGTCTTAAACCAGCATGAATTTCTTTGTAGGTTGGTTTATACTGGGTAGGTACTGGTCAATGGTGGGCGGAGTAAGTGTAAATAGCCTCTAAAAAGTGGGCTATTTTCACTTGGTGTAAATAGACACTCCATTTAATTCTAGTTTAAGTTTTAGTAACTTTGTGTGCTTTTGTCATTTATATATATATATATATATATTTCTATTGCTTCAATTTATTTTTATTTAAATTTCAGTAATTTTGCTTCAACTTAAACTATCCATTTTAAAGACAAGAGTGGCTCAGACATTCTGCTAAATGCCTCGTAAGAGAAAGCCATTCAGTTTGGAATGATGTGAGGTTGAATAAATGAGGACAGACTTTTCATTTTAATTTCATCCCATGCTGGGACCAGCATCCAAAATACAACATATGCTGGAGACCAGAGCTGTACTGGACTTTTGCCAAGAGTCTTTCTAACATTTCTTTGTTTGTGCTTTCAGTTAATCCAACAAATCAAGCTTTGTTTCTATTTATGGTAGTGTTTCGATTTGGCATGTTAGCTAAAGATTGGATCTGAAAACGTTAAGAAGTAAAGGTCAGAAAGAATTGGGCTCCCAGGACTGATGTGAAGAGAACTTATTTCATGAAAATGTTTTATTGTGTCTGTGTTTTTTCCTGTATTTTGAGGTACTAGACACCCACTAAGAGTTTTTCTTCATCCACCTGTGCTTTTAGTTGATCCATTATCTCCTGACATTTATTTGTCAGTGGTTTTGTCTTTTATTCTTAAGTATTTCATTACTGAGTCCTGTGCGTCAGGATGCATTGTACCTGAATAATAGTCTTTTTGTCACTTTTGCTTGAAGAGAGACAGGAACTATAAATAACAAATTGCTTTCTTTTTATTTATTTATTTAGTGGTTGTGGTTTATGGAAGAATATTAAGTCCATTTTCAAAAGTTATTGCTTTTGATCTAGTCTACTCTTATCAATATTACCCGCGTGGAGCAATTCTTTTTATGTGATGATTTCATTTTGGAGGCAGATATGTTTCTGAGGATGTGGACTATTAATTTTCCTCTTGTTTGAGGAACAAACGCATTGCATGCTAATGTAGTATGGCTTGTAGAACTGTCTCACCTCTCTTCAAAATGAATATGACAGGAATGAGACAGAGAAAACATTGTTTGTTATGCCACCAAATACAAATGCCTACTGTCAGAGTGATACATTGTACGACTTTTAATTAATGTCTGATTTGGCTTTTCATACGAGCTGGAAAAGCATCACACTTTTGATGTTTAAAGTGGCCTTTTCCCCAATTAATCATACACATCTTAAAAAGGCATCTCTTTTAAGGTTCAAAAGGTTCATTTTAAAGTATTAAATCGTATAAAAACAAACGTTATGGCTTTCAAAGATTGTAGCTTGTGTGTTGTTATGGCCTCCCCGATGCCAGAGTATGACATTTTTAATTAATCATTTATGTTTTTTCATAGGTCTACACAAGATATGGGAAATGCTATACTTTCAATGGCAACAAATCAACCTCCAGGAAGACAAAGCAAGGAGGGATGGGAAACGGGCTGGAGATTATGTTGGATATCCAGCAGGATGAATATCTGCCTATCTGGAAAGAGACAAGTGAGTTATAATGCCACACAGAGATGATTTCTGGTCTGAAACTTGCAAAGTCATCCCATATTTTCTGCTTCTCAGAAGTGTGTCTGCACAAGCTCTTAAGATAAACATGTTTAAATTCAAGGTTTATTTGTGATGTTGTTTTTCCCATTTGTATTGATAGGGGGATATGTGAGGCTTATCTTTGTGTTCCCATTCATATTGCCTGTTCTGCTCTCTTACCTCAGTGTTGTTCTTTTGTTTTTTTTGCAGATGAAACATCTTTAGAGGCAGGAATCCGTGTTCAGATCCACAGTCAGGATGAGCCGCCCTACATCCATCAGCTGGGATTTGGAGTCTCTCCGGGATTCCAGACCTTTGTATCCTGTCAAGAGCAAAGGGTATAACCCTTCTCTTGAATCATTCTCAAACTTTTCAGGCCAAGTACCACCTATGATAAAATCCAACCTTCCAAGTACATTTTTTAACGAATTGTTATGCAGTACTTGCCATTCAAAATTTCAGGAACACATTGTTCCTTGTTATATTGAAGCGAATAAATAAATAAAGTAAGCCAGTAAACAAGCAATTAGTGGAGGGGGATTTCTTTGCCAGTGTTAAACACACACACAGAGTTGAGAAAGTGACTAAAAGTTGAAGGGCAACTTGCTTGCAAAGTTAAACCACAAATAATGCGGATTTACTTATTTGTGACATATGCATGGATGACTTTTGGAGAAGATATTCCAATTTCGGGACCTACTGTAACTAGTGTTGGGTCCGAGTCCATCTTATCGAGTCAAAGTTGAGTTCAGGTCCTTAAACTATTGAGTTTGAGTGGAAGACATTTATTGATTTTATGTTGTTACTTATTGTCCGTGTCCATGTCCAAGTCCACTCGAGTGCGTTTAAATCCGAGTGTATTCATAATTGCAGTCCAAGTCCAAGTACCCCAACTCTAACTGTACCTTCTGTATCTGTGTGCCATATGCCCTCAGGTATTTTAAGCAGGAGGATAGAGCAACAGACAATAATAATAAACTATATTCCTGATAGAGGAGTAATTTTACTTGAAATGGAAGTAGTGACTGATTTTTTTTCTCCATTTTGTAATGTTCATCCGAGTGAAAGAGATTATCGAAAAAAAGATCTTGTGCGGGGACTTGTTTCTATCCATCGGTTGTTGATTGAATGAAGGGAGATCTGAATGCAAGCTTGCAGTCGATTGTTAGAAAGGTGCGGGACTGAAGAACACTAAATGATTAGAGAAATCCGGTATACGTCACCAGAGAGAGGGATGTCGTTTCACTGGAAGATAAAGTTATGACATCTTGATTAAAAATTACGAGGTAAAAAAAAAACATGCATGGGTGAATCTTTCACACTGACATCAATAACATGCATTTAGAAATTAGATAGGGTGAAGTGCATTCAAAAGTATGTTTGTACTACAAACACAAATTTTTGTAGTCCAGTATATTTTGGAATGCCTTAAAACTCAGATCTATCTCAAATTCCTCTGTCAGACTGGTACTTGATCAATGTCATTCTTAAAAATGAGTGCTGAATGCAATATTTCTGTTTCAGAGGCAGGCCACTCATCAAGCTTGCCTTCTGAAAATCGAGCCACATACAAATAAAATCTTACGCTTTAGTCACTTCAGCTTGAGAACGCTGCTTATTTGCATACTTAATTTGCATTTACTCATTCTCTCTCTGTTTCTGTCTCTCTCCTACTCTTGCAACCTCTCTCTGTCTGTCTCCCTTTCACTTTATCTTCCTTGTTCTTCTCATTTGCTCTCCCTCTCTGTGTGTAGTTGACCTACCTGCCCCAGCCTTGGGGGAACTGCCGCTCCACCAGTGAGCAGATGATCCCGGGTTACGACACCTACAGTATCAGCGCCTGCCGCCTGCGCTGCGAGACTCTTGAGGTTCTGCGTGAGTGCAACTGCAGGATGGTGCACATGCCGGGTAACGCTACACCGCCGCATTAATTTCCCACTCAACCTAATCAGCGTGCTAATGTATTCTGCTAATTGCTAAAATACTAAATGAATAAACTCTTCTCATCTAATTTGCTCCAGGCAGTGGAGCCGAAAGCTTAATGCAAGTCTCTAAATTAACTTACTGTCTCACACAATACGAGGAGCTCGAATAGTTCATTCGGGCGATTGGAGGGAAGATCTAGACGATCGCAATCTGACACCAATGACGAACCCAGACCTGCTGATTTGTTACGTTCCACTCGAAGCATTTGGCAAACTTCAAAAAAAGCAAATGCATTTATTTTCTCTTTTGAAAACCAACGACGTATGGACTGGAGGACTTTCTCTGTCCCCAGAAACCTCTTTTCTAATTAACTCCACCACACCTGAGTTGTTATCAGTGTGGCTTCTCAGAGAGCGTGTGGCTGTTGGAGGCCGGGCTCTAATGGAAGCTCTGCTTCTCTGCCTTTCTCCTTTAATGTTTCCAAATCAATCTCCCATAATGCAAATTGAAAAGAGAGACCAAAAGCATTAACTCAAAGGCCATTTTCTCTTAGGTGCCATGCATATTTCCTCAGACCAGTTGTGATTTTGATAGATGGGGGGGGACCTCCTGCGGTATTGTGTGTAGATGGGGGTTGGGTTTTAAAGACTTTATAAATGTGCCTTTAGGGAGGGTTTGGATCAGTTCATTTTGGGTGCAATTAGGCCTAGAATGATGGTCATGAGGGAGGCGTGGTGAAAACAAACCCATCTCCCTCAGTCACACGCTGCCTTCCATCATTTTAGGATGAATAACAAAGCAGAGCCGCGCTGTCTCTTTCTCTGCCGCTCGCACTTTTTCTTCCTTGGCTGGCGGTGAAATAACAGCAATCATTTTGCTTGTGATTGATCAGAGTCATTATGCATTTTGTTTCTCAGGAGATGCCGATATCTGTACTCCAAGCAATATCAAATGTGTGGACAAAGCACTTGGTAAGCAAGCATTTTTCATTTTTGCTAACGCCCTGGAGTGTAATATCTCTGGAGGTTGTGGGCACAAATAATTAAATCCCAGATAAACAGATGATTCCGTGCGTGGTGAGGTCTGGGGTGGGAGAAACAGGATTACTCAGTCAGTCCGAGAAGGAGAGTGTTCTCCAGCGCTTTGACATCCTTTAGAGTATCCCTGTAGTGCATTACCCTCTGATACTCTCGCGGTGTTATCGCTCGCTGTAGGTGTCTTGTTCCACTGATTTTATGACATTCGCAAATGGAGCGGCTCATGAAAAGTTGATGATGAGAGATGTATCGGTACAATTATGATAGCCCTTATCTAATAAGCCAGAAATTTAATTATCTCCGCAGTCAAAAGGAAACTCGACCCCATTTAATGGGTAGTTGAACTAAATCCAGATATCTCTTAAAAGAATGGACTGTACTTGCATTCACTGGCTATTCAAATATTCTGTAAACTTTGATAGTTTACTTTAATATTTATTTATTTCCTCACCCTAATACAGGAACATGTCTATATAACAGCACAACACAGCCTATTAACACATAAAAAGTTGGCTTAAAATACCCACTTTCTCATATAATGCATAATTTAAAATTTATTTTAAAATGTAAATGATTCATATTAAATAACTTTAGAATATTTATTACAACAATTCTTCTAAAAATTATATTTATAATAATAATAAGGGGTAATCATAATATCAAATATTTGCAGGTATTTTGACTAATCTAAATTATTGTTACAGTTTTTCAATTGTATTAGTATTATTCAGTATATCTATTCATATCTTTTTGAAAGAAATGAATACTTTTATTTAGCAAGGACACATTAAATTGATCAAAAGTGACAGTACATACAATCATAATGTAACAATAGTTTATATTTCAAATAAATGTTGTTCTTTTGAACTTTCTGTTCATCAAATAATACTGAAAAAAGTATCATGGTTTTCACAAAAACATTAAGCACAGCGGTTTTTACCGATGATATTAATGTTTCTTGAGCAGCAAATCAACATGTATAATTATTTTTCTGAAGGATCATGTGACACTGAAGACTGGAGTAATGATCACAGGAATACATTACATTTTAAAACATAAAATCAGAAAACACTTATTTTTACTTGTGATCTCATCTCAAAATATAACAGATCCCAAACTTTTGAACAGTAGTTTATATATTGTGGATGAAATAGTATGCTTACATAATTTATATACATAATTTGTATACAATACATATTCATAAATATTCCTCGTTATATAGTTTTAGCTTCTAACTAGCTTTGTGGTTAGAGTCTTTTTTCAAAAGGGTAGCTTGACTGTAGTTGAACTTTAAATTATGAGAGGCTTGACAAATTGTGAAATAGCTTCCTTTCTGCAACATCTGCATATAATAATATAAATCAAATAGGGCATGCCGTGGCATGTAAACTAAGTTTTGTTATAAATGGAAGGCACTAATGCTTAATACTTGGTGCATTCAGTGTACACAAAATGTATGAGCATGACATTCAGGATACTTCCTCTCAGGGAGGTCAAGTGTGTGTGTGCTCTCTTCTGGATGCCCTTCAGAAAACAAATTAAATCTGAACAACACGTTAAGTGTGTTTCAAGCATCTTATGGATGATTATTTAGCACTGGTATCTCTCCACATTAGTTTGATGAATGAAGAATGGGTGTGCAGGTGTGGGCTAGGCTAGAGCACCTGCTCTCTCTCTCTCTCTCTCTCTCACACACACACACACACACACACACACACACACACACACACACACACACACACACACATCTGTCTCCTGCTCTAAACTGATATGTGTGTCCTCTTTGCAGCATTGCTTCAGAAAAGTTCAGGTGACACATGCTCCTGTGAAACTCCCTGTAACCTGACCCGTTATGGTAAAGAGCTGTCCATGGTTAAAATCCCCAGCAAGGGTTCGGCTCGCTACCTATCTAGAAAATATGACAAGTCAGAAGAATACATCAGGTTTGGCAACATTTCCACCTTCAATATAGTTTTAAACAAATAAAGGCCTAATACTGTATTGATTCTGTATATATAATGAATATATATGATTTACACATAACTTTTGTATTGTCCTTTTGTTTTAGAGACAACTTTCTTGTTTTGGATATTTTCTTCGAAGCTCTAAATTATGAAACAATAGAACAGAAAAAAGCATATGATGTTGCAGGATTATTAGGTGGGTCTCTTATGCTTCCTTTTACCACATTATTTTCTAAACTTTATCATTTTCAGTGCATCTTAACTGAGCATTTCTGAGCTTAATGTCAATATAAAATAAAATTTACTATTTACGTTCTTAACGCAAGTTCCTGGTCTTATTGTGAACAATTCCTTGGTTCACATTGTTCCAACTTGCATAATTTTGTATAATTTAATCAACTTCTTGCGCATTCTCATGAATTGCTTCCCTTTATTTTTTCGTCTTTTTTTTTTTTTGCTTAAATCACTTAAACGGAAAGTATGGAATTTTTTCGCCACTAGGGGTCGCTAACCTCTTTACAATAACAAAGGCGTAGTTTGATGACGCAACATTTGCTAAGAACTATGGATCTTGTCGTCAACCCGACTGATCTAATAATGTTTATGGATGACTGAATACATCAATGCTTTTATCATGACTGTGATATGAAGCAGTTCGGGATTGCTAAGAGACAGCTATCAGCTCCACACGCGACGCGAGTCCCGCGGATATAAAAGGAATATGGACATTTCATTCCCGAACTACACACAAGTGCAGAATTACAACTCACAGGTCAGTTTATTAGACAAATTAAACTTGTGAGGTAACGGAGCGCTGTGTCACTTGGTCTAACATTACACTAGCACACTAAACTGCATTTTAATGTGTTGAAATTTATGTGTTAGTTTGTCTGTATGAGACTAGCAGTAAGCTAGACCAACATTTGAATAACATACAGACCATATTATAACATTTTATCATTGTTGAACTATATAACATTGATTAGTTTTATGTAAATGTGCTCACCTGTTTAATAAAGTAGGCTACATGTAGGAGCGGTCGAAGTCTCGGACGTGGAGCTCTCGTTTATAGGCTACTGTCTATGGGAGCTCTAGGCATCGCAAAAACACCGCGCTGATATTTATTCTCATTTTAGTTCTCATTTTTTCTCCAAAGTCTGCTTGCCATGGTCCATAATGTTTGAACGAAACAACAACAGCGTGCAAACAGACATTGCGAACTACACAGTTGTCTGCGTCTTTCGCTTTGGTTACTATCAGAGGGCTCTGGTTCATAGCTCTGGTTGCTATGACAGTACCAGCGGAAATCAGGGACAACACGGATATGACGCCATTGACGGCGACAAAACGGAAATAAAGAAACGTGCCGTGTCTTCGAATTAAATACAAATTTATCCTGGTTTGAAAGTTGTTGGAAACAGTCGGGATAATGTAAGTACACAACTAAAAAAAATATATAACATATAGTGATTTTTGCTATTTTTAAAGCAACAACATGGAACTTTTCCTCTGCGGTCGCCCTACAGGTTGGAAGCGGAATTGTCCATTACCGCTGTCGTAAAATGATTTACGGTTACTGTATATGAAGCATGTAGGTTTTTTTTCATATGGGCAATGATAATATTATTAATCTTCCTCCTTTTATAATTTATACATATTTAGTAGACTAAACATTTTAACTCAAACATTTGCGATTTGCATGTCGATTACAATGCTCAAATCTGAACGAGAATGATAGCGATAGAATCCTAACCATCTAAAACTAACGCATGTTAGTGTTTACTAGCTACCAGATTGATAATTCAATCATCTACTAGCTGATTCATGAAGATAAATAAATGGAGGACCAGATAGTTTCCGTAACGTAGCCAGGCAGACAACAGATTAGAAAAACTAAAGATAGTATGCAAGCAATTTACAGTTACTTACTAGTTCAACAGCATGACGGCCAAGTCAGCATCGGTGATATACACCCATATTGATCCTCGTCCTGCCTTTCAGTTTATCACTCTCCCTTTTCCTCTTCCGACTCTACTCCGACAAAACCTTGGACTTCTTACGTTTCGCTGCTGCTTCAGCCATGACGAAAACAGACGCACGAAAACAAACGCGCTGGTTGGCCACATTTGAGGAAGTGGTGGGCGAAGTGACGTATGCCGTAAAGCAGTCGAATTTTGTAGTTCTTTTTGAGCGCTGGTTACTACCCGCACCGCGAAGTTACATAGTGCCAGTAAAAGCGATACAGACCCCGTCAGGCTCTGGCAGACGTCTCATTCAACCTATTGTAAGTCGATGTACTATCACAAGGGTCTTGGAAATATATTATGAAGGTTGAAAAGCTACATGTTGTTACTTTAAAGCAAAAAAGTTACATATTGTGCCTTTAAGCCAAACAGGCTATTAGATCACTCAAAAAAACAAACAAACAACAAAAAAAAATTAAGTCCAGTGTTATTTTAGTATTATTAGAATAATATTATAGTGTTTATTAATATTTTGAATTATTTTTATATTGCATATTTTTAGTTTTCATTTTAAGTTTAATTTTTAAGAATATTGTCATGTGCTTGTTAGTTTGCTTTTTAAAATAGTTCTGTTTAGCTTTCATTTTATTTCTTTGTTTTAAGGCCCCAATATACTCATGGCGAAGTTCTTTTTCTTTCTTCGTTTAGGGGTAAAACAAAGTTTGAAATACATGACCAGCAAAATTGTTACCGTCGAACATCTTACGCCGCCCACATGAGAGCAGCGTTTAGATGAATATGTAAATGTGCTGCGCACTTTCCTCTCTCAATATCAAAATAAACACACAACAAAATGTAGCAAACAGCAAGCATTTTTAAGAAAGCGTAAAGCATCTGATGATAGCAACGTGGATGTTTGCACGAACTCTACAATTTCGGCTCTTTAGTAAAGTCACGTCACATTTATTTAGCACTTTATACAATTGATTGCTTAAAATCAAGCAGCTTTACCTTATTAAACATGCAAAACAGTGTTAGTGTCTCATTTCATCAGAAGTAGGCCTACAACTTCATTTTCCATGTGTGTTCATGTTTTCACTCGCGGACGTCTGACCTCCAAGGATTAAACAGGAGAAATTAAGTGGAAAAGATTTCCACGTGAAAGAAGTGAAAGACCTACCTATTACGTAATCGCCACGGACCAAAGGTAGTACAAAGGTGTTTACCAGCCGAAGCGAACTTTTATGGAAAATTCGCTTTGGCAAGCTGTTTCGAACTCTCAAAACAAACTCCAAACGAAGTTAGTGTTGGCCTGATTTTGTTCGAAGTGACGTCACATCAGTTCAATTTCGCTTGAAGTTCTGTATTTCAGGGCCTTTTGTTTTAGTAATTTTAGCACTTTAACATGAACCTAATTTATTTCAGTTAATTGCCAAGGCTACATTTCTATTTTTCCAAGTTTTTAAAGGGTACATAACATGCACAGTTTCACCTAATCTCATGTTAATCTTGAGTACCTATAGAGTAGTAGTGCATCCTTAATATCTCAAAAAAGTGTTTAGTTTTATTATATTTAGAAAAGAAAAATACAGCTTTCCGATTCTCTCCGGAAAAAGCCGAGGTCCTGGAGGCGGAGCTATAGAGTCAAGCGGTAGTTCTTGATTTCCAGCAAAAGACAGAAATCTGATCCAGTTGTACTTACATAAATGGGGTCTTTTATCACTGGGACCGCTCCACGTTTTAATAGCAAACGATTTGCAAATCCAGCGTCGACCTGAGCCTTGTTAATAAAACATTCGTCACTGAAACGACCAGAACACACAACCGCACTTCCTACACTCCGTTGCTGCCCCGGAAAAACAAACTGCATCCACTGTTCCTGTAACACTGGGTTCTTTGGAAAACTGAACACGGTAAGCTTTCCCTCACATCCAAATACACACTTTTTTGGAGACATTCTTGAACAAATCCTATGCAGCGCTGGCGCCGATGATTTCCTGTTGAAGCGCGTTGATGTGCGCGGTCTCGCTCTCCTCTGGTCGACGTGCTCGCGGGCGAGCTTTTCCGAGAGAAATGCTCATATAAGGAGTTGCACTCTTATCTACGTCATTAGATCCACGATCTAAAAAAAAACCAGCCGAAACTTGTACCAACCCGGAAGTAAGATTTTCAGCATAGAAATTCTCCGTTATTCGTCCAAAATATTTTTTTAAAACTTTGCCCATGTTTAGCATAGCATAGCATCTCTTTAACACTGTAAACAACTCTGAATACATGAAACACCATTGTACCCCCCCTTTAAAGTGTAAAATATTCATCAAATATTTACATTTTATTTTATTGCTGCCTTATTTTTAATGAACAAAAAACTATTTTAATACTTTTATTTGACAATAACAACACAATTTCAGTCAGAAAAAGGCATTTTAATAAGTAAAATGGTCTGAAAAAAAAAATCTTATTTGTTATTTTTTGCTTTCAGGGGACATTGGCGGGCAGATGGGTCTTTTTATAGGAGCCAGCGTTCTTACCATTTTGGAGATTCTGGATTATGTATATGAGGTAAGCGTGCATTGTCTTCACCCTGCCTATTCCACAATCATTCATTTTTAACCAATAACTCTTCTCCTGCACTGTTTTTTCCCCATTGTGAGCAGTATTTCCCATAAGAGCAGATAAGACTGGACCTCTGAGCTGAGCAGCAGGAATGCTGATTCTGCAAAACTGTTTATAGCCCTCATTTGTCCTACTTTCCCTGCTGCCCTCTTCACCCTCACTCCCCCTCGCTTTCCTAGGTGATCAAACACAGGTTGGAGCGTTTGCTCAGGCCACAGAGAGATGACAAAAAGCAAACCCAGCAGCAGCAACAGGCCAGCACAGTCGCCACAGTAAACCTAGAGGAAATGAAAGCTAAGGTAAGCCACAAGCTAATCTCTGGAGCGCTAGTGTTAGGATGCAGCACAGATCAAATCTGTGAATAGGAACAAAGCCCGGAGGGAAATACGACATCAGCGGCAGGATATTGAGCCATGAATGGGATGCCAGGCTGTCTGCTTAGACCAGGATTGAATCAAATCTCCCTTGTTCTTTTTTGCAATCCGATCTTCTGTTCATGGAAGAGGAACACAGATGTTGGCAGAGCACATTATATTCATGAGAAATGGAGTATGCTCAAAACTAATTCAATTCAGCATGGCCAGTGCGTCGTGACCTAAGATTGTTCGATTAGTGTAAAACCGTAAATTCCAACTCTAAAATCTGAATAATTTTCAAGCCTTCCTGCAAAGCTACCTGGAAAAACTATGCACAAGTGTACCTGGACAAAAGCCGTTTTAAAATGCAAAGGGTCGATACACCATATATTGATTTGAATTAGTTAATATAAGTTAAAACATAAATAAATTCAATTTGTGATTTTATTTTTTAAAGCATTCTCACGTTACAGCATTTTAACACAAGTGCCAGTACTTTTCACATTTAGTCTATCTCAGTTTTTTTTCTTCATGTAATCACAGACGGACTCGATGATGGTGAGATCAGATCATTGTGCATACTCCTTGTGCATACAGAAATCTCACTGGATTATTACAATTAATGGCAAAAAGAATGTTTGGAAATGTAAACTGATATTTCCTACTGACACACTACAACAAAATATATAAATAACTGAATTAAAACCTATATTAAGACTTTTGCACAGTACTGTAGGTTATGCTTACCTGTGTCCTTCAATTATATATTAATGTGTCAAGTATCAGGGTTGTCAACTTTGGTTGCCTGCTGGAGTGAGATTTTGATGTCATGGTCTGAATCAATGACACGCCCCTTTTAAGGATCCAACAATTCATTCTTTATTTTTTTCTTTATACTGAAATGTGCACAAATACTTAAGCTTTAATTGAAATTTATTCAATTTATGGAGTTGGCATTAATACAGGCAAAATGATCTGAAACTGAAAAAGACAAAAATGTCACACAAGGGTAAATGCTTTTATTTGTTAAGAATGCATTAAATAGATCAGAAGTAACAGTAAAGACATTTATAATACTACAAACGATTTCTATTTAAAATAAATGCTGCCCCTTTGAACTTTAGAATCCTGATTTTTTCTTGTATCATGGTTTCCATAAAAATATTCTGTTTTCATTGGTGGCAAGATTCTGGAACGAAAGTGGAATAGATGGGGGCAGACTATTTCAGTCTAATAGGAAGCAGCTGAAATTACTTACAGAACTTTTAATTCATAAACAGCCTATTAACTATTTTTGTTGTTGTTGTGATCTAAGTAATTCAAAACTCTGCTGTCTTTAAATCACTGTACATTTGCCACCATTTTATCGATGCAATAAGCCACTCAAGATCATATATAACAGTGAGTTAGTTTATGTTCAAAGGGGTTTAACTATGAGAAAGCACTGTAAAGTCTCAACCTTAAGTGGCTTTTTCTTTATCACACCACAGATTAAACAATGAGTCACGGTGTTAGTCATTCAAGGTGTTTTATTCACAATGGAATAGTGTGTAAGATGTATGAGCCTCACAGAATCCCATCTGACATTCTCTGTTCCTATCAGGATTCTGACGAGATGAGCCGGAGCCACTCGGAGGGAGCTTATGCTAACACCATCCTCCCAAATCACCATCATCACCACCGTACCCACCACCGAGTGTTCGAAGACTTTGCCTGCTAGGAAGCCGGCCGGCAGGTCTGGTGCTGTTGACGTCTGCAGAAAGAGTGGTCTCAGTGCTGAAGGTGGGCTCAGTGAAAGACCCTCAGAACTCAGCGCTAATCTCTCTCGCTGTCACCAGTTAAAGCTACAGCCAAAGTCGAACTCTAAACCCTCGCTTCGAACCGAACACAGGCACGGATCGGACATTACGTTCCAGCAGGAGACTCTCTGAAATCCTGTCCTTTCCCCCATCCTCTCGCAGGAAATGACACCAGTGGAAACTCTACAATTTCTACACCGAATACCTTGGTATTGGGCCTCTACTATATCAAGGCATAGACTGCATGACATCTAGAGCCACTTTATACTACATATCCTGTTTGAAGCATTACATTCTTACTTTATATTTTGTCAGCTGTTAGTTTTATTTGGTGAATTCTTATCTTGTGAAATATTATCATTCAGATTAATCTAAAAATGTAAATTATGTATTTGAATCATGGCTATCAACTCTTAGGACCCAGAGGGTAAGATAAATATCTTAACTCTGGTTTTTCACTGAAATCATGGGGGACGGTGTAGAATAGTTTGTGTTTCAGAAAAGTAATTTGTATCCATCTCTATTGGATATGTTTGGTAAATGTTTCCTTTATCTCAAATGGTTTAACTTAAAGTATATTGAATAATCCACAAATTTTGTAATGTTATTTATAGAGATGTAACGTGTGAGTGGTAATGGGTGTCATTAGCAGTAATAACATAATCTTATTGTGAGGTTACTTCCAATTGAAGAGCCAAATGATGCGTACAGTAAGCCCCCCAGCCTACCAGAGCCAGAGGAAGCCTTTGCGGTAACCATATGGAAAAGGTTTGTTTCATCCATCCATCAGCTGATGGATCCACTCCCCCAGACCTCCCAAAAGTGTTTAATAAAACAGACCTTATGTTCCTAGTTTCACTTTTGAATGAGACGGAGTGCAACAGTCCCATAGAGAATGATAAACCGGGTCTGCTCAGCATACTCGCAAACTATGAGTAATCTTATGCACCGCAGCGTATGGCTAGATGTTTAAAAGTCGGTTGATGAGTTTTTCTCAGGGTTCTTAGCTGTGAAATGTCTAGCGGTCTCTTTGACAAAAGGCCAGATGTGCAAAGCATTTCGATCAGAAACCACCGGCTTTTCTGTGTGTGAAATTCAGCAAGCACTGACAATTCATAGACTAAAAACGTTTCCATTTTCACTAGTCCTAATATTATAAATGCCCATATTGAATTTGTGGTTACAGATATGACTAATATTACTGTAAGTCAACTGTGTAGCACCCCTAATATTTCTTCTTGTAATCTGACATTTCAGGTACAGTTCATGGCTTAAAGGTTGTGCTATTAAAATAAGCAGAAATTATACATAATTTTCTTCTGCACATTTGGTACGTATTTTTTTATTTTTCCACATAGGGCACCACAGAATTGTCCTATATATGACAGAGCTGTATATCCTCTAGAGATTAGTTGCTCTGTTGGGTAGATCCCATCAGCGAGAGAGATTTTGCATCGTTATTTTCATGTTTTGCAGAATGCATTTTCGGATGTCATATTCAAAACATGCAGCACATAGTCCATCCATATAAAAGTAATCATGGGTAATATGGGCTTTTAATATCAGAGTGGCATTTTTAAAGGTTCACAGTAAGAGTCTTGATGGCATACTGAGTCGGTTATGCATAATAATACAGTTTACTGTCATAAATAACTGTGCTGTCAGCAGTGAGACCAGAAGAGTTGACATACCAGTGTATTGTCCAAGATTTGCCCGGGAACAAATCACGCAGATTTGATTTAGCATTATCTGTCAACTTCATGCGCTTGTCCAGTTGTAAATTTCTGCATTTGTGGCCTATCTTACCTGTGCAGGAGGAATTGCCCCAAATGTTGAAATGCAATTGCATGTGCACAAATCACAGGTCTTTTTAAAAAGGGACTATCTTTTATAATCCTTGCTATTAGGGTGGAAACTGTTTTCTATGGAGCAATAGAAGGTGGTTTTGTGCAATCCAGAAGGCAGATCTGCATCAGAAGGAAGATGCTTGCACACCAATTAGACGTTTCTCCAAACTGAGGTCAATGTTGTTACACGCTTGTTAAGCAATTAACACAGCTATCTTTTCCTAAATTTATTGTACTGATTCATGATTTCATACAAATTACATCATTTTCTTGAAACACTACAGGTGAAAGAGATGATAGGCGTGAAATTGGACATGATGGAGGAAGAGGAAAGGCAATAGCAATATTGGAGGCACAGCAGGAACAACCGGAGCAACTTGTGGTTTGGGACAATGTCCAATTCCACCATGTAGCGCTGGTGCGTGCATGGATTGAAAATCACCCACATTTAGTTATAGTGTTTCTTCCAGCAAATTTTCCTTTTCTAAATTCAGTTGTGGAGTAGTTTGTCGGGGGATGAAAAGTGTTGTATTTAACCACTTTCTTTTCTTGGATCCATAACTTGAAAAATCATTATATGATGTAGATATATCCTAGAATGCATTACCTGTGTTGAATTTATTTGAATAACTATTCAGGGTCACACTTTATATTAGGTGTTTAACTAATATGTATTTAGATACAATGTACGTGTGTTCATGTAGTGTTGCAAAACACTTTTGCTGCTATTGAGGTGGGATACGGGTAAGGTTAGGGACAGGTTTGGAGGTGTAAGGGAAGAGTCAGTGTAATATAGATGTAATTATAGAAAAATACCTTTTTAAAAATAAGTACAATGTAAAAACATGTATGTACACAATAAGTGCATTGTATCAATGAATCATTTAAATGTTATTACATAGTAGTCAAAGACACAATATAAAGTGGGACCAATTCAGTAAATTCAACTTCCTGTGAAATGTAGCCAATTCAGTTCAAATTCACACTCATGAACTGAAAGGTAGAAATCTGATTCTTCAGTATTGAATTTAGCATAAACCTGCTGTGTTAGTTCTACATTATTAGTTAAATATATAAAGCTTAGTTTGGAGAAATATGTCAAATCTGTCCAGAAAACTGTAATATTCCTTTATCTCAGGGGTGTCCAATTCTGCTCCGAGCTGGAGGGCCACTGTCCTGCCGAGTTTAGCTCCAATCCCAATTGAACACACCCGAACCAGTTAATCAAGGTCTTACTAGGCTCTCTAAAAAAAATCCAGGCATGTGTGTTGAGACAAACTGGAGCTAAACTCTGCAGGATAGTGGCCCTCCAATACCGAGTTTGGACACCCCTGCTTTATCTGATATTAATTCATCTTCACATGTCAGTTCCATCCTAGACTGATTGGGGCAGCGTTGAGCTCTGTGTGTATTTTTAAAACTGTGCTACGCTGCTTTAACTTTGACATGCTGTTCCTTTTCCACGCGCTTTTGCCAGCCGGAGCACTATTAGCTCCGAGAGGGGGCCATAAAACGAGGCACTGAAGCAGCATATAGCGCAAACAGACTGTTGAGATTTCCACACGATTAAAGGCATCAAGACTAATCAGGCTAATTACCCATTACACTCCAGAACCTAATGGACTGTATACCAGACTACAGAGAACGCATAATACAGTTTGTACAAAGGTCTGCTGTTATGACCATGGTTTCTGTTAGAACACATTTTATAAATGTAACGATGGTACGTACTGCAGTCCAATAATAAAATCTTGATAAATTAATTGCTTTGCTCTTGTTCACTGAGATATAGCTAAGCACGTCTCACCAAGTGCTTTTTGATGGCTTATAATTCCACCGAGGATGCTGGACATATTGACTGAATGTTCTGGGTTCATTACAAGTTAAACCCTATTGACAGTATGATAGCAAGCAGCAGAAAACAAGATTTTTTTTTTTTTGTTAAATCACTTTTGTGATGCATAACCAGAAGGCTAAAAGGGTGCTTTAGACAACTCTACATCTCAAAAAACACACATTACTGATATTTACAGCCTGATCTCGTGAGAACTATTTTGGCGAACTAAGGTGGCGATTTTGAATGATGTTTTTTAGAGAAAACCACATTTCTGTCCAAAATGTTTTTCCATTGTAAGAATATTAATTGTTTTTACAAACTGGACAATTTTAAGTGGTAATTAACAGCACGATAAAGATGATGTACGACCCAGAAGAAAATGTATAAAGAAACAAATGTTAAATCTAAAAGAGCAGCATAATATAACATTTTATGACATATTAATCGAAAGTTCCCCCAATGGTTGCAATCTCATCTACAACCCCAAATCAGAAAAAGTTGGGACACTGTACAAATTGTGAGTAAAAAAGGAATGGAATAATTTACAAATCTCATAAACTTATATAGATAACATATCAAATGTTGAAAGTGAGACATTTTGAAATGTCATGCCAAATTTTGGCTCATTTTGGATTTCATGAGAGCTACACATTCCAAAAAAGTTGGGACAGGTAGCAATAAGAGGCCGGAAAAGTTAAATGTACATATAAGGAACAGCTGGAGGACCAATTTGCAACTTATTAGGCCAACTGGCAACATGATTGGGTATAAAAAGAGCCTCTCAGAGTGGCAGTGTCTCTCAGAAGTCAAGATGGGCAGAGGATCACCAATCACAATCCACCGTGCCATTCGCTGTTGCCGGCTAAAACTCTATGGGTCAAAAAAGAAGCCATATCTAAACAGGATCTAGAAGCGCAGGCGTTTTCTCTGGGCCAAGGCTCATTAAAAATGGACTGTGGCAAAGTGGAAAACTGTTCTGTGGTCAGACGAATCAACATTTGAAGTTCTTTTTGGAAAACTGGGACACCATGTCATCCGGACTAAAGAGGGCAAGGACAACCCAAGTTGTTATCAGTGCTCAGTTCAGAAGCCTGCATCTCTGATGGTATGGGGTTGCATGAGTGCGTGTGGCATGGGCAGCTTACACATCTGGAAAGGCACCATCAATGCTGAAAGGTATATCCAAGTTCTAGAACAACATACAGGTATGCTCCCATCCAGACGTCGCCTCTTTCAGGGAAGACCTTGCATTTTCCAACATGACAATGCCAGACCACATACTGCATCAATTACAATATCATGGCTGCGTATAAGAAGGATCCGGGTACTGAAATGGCCAACCTGCAGTCCAGATCTTTCACCCATAGAAACATTTGGTGCATCATAAAGAGGAAGATGCGGCAAAGAAGACCTAAGACAGTTGAGCAACTAGAAGCCTGTATTAGACAAGAATGGGACAACATTCCTATTCCTAAACTTGAGCAACTTGTCTCCTCAGTCCCCAAACGTTTGCAGACTATAAAAAGAAGAGGGGATGCCACACAGTGGTAAACATGGCCTTGTCCCAACTTTTTTGGAATGTGTAGCTCTCATGAAATCCAAAATGAACCAATATTTGGCATGACATTTCAAAATGTCTCACTTTCAACATTTAATATGTTATCTATATTCTATTGTGAATAAAATATAAGTTTATGAGATTTGTAAATTGTTCCATTCCTTTTTTACTCACAATTTGTACAGTGTCCCAACTTTTTCTGATTTGGGGTTGTAGATATCAACTAGAAAGTTCAAAGTGAAGCATTTTTAAGCACTTGTTAAAGGGATAGTTCACCCAAAAATGAAAATTCTGTTATCATTGCTCATTTCATTCCAAACTCTGACTTAATATATATATGGAATGAAATGAGCAAATGATAACATAATGTATACAGTACAGGTCAAAAGTTTGGAAACATTACTATTTTTAATGTTTTTGAAAGAAGTTTCTTCTGCTCATCAAGCCTGCATTTATTTGATCAAAAATACAGAAAAAAAGTAATATTGTGATATATTATTACAATTTAAAATGATTGGTTTTCAATTTATTATACTTTAAATTATCATTTATTTATGTGATGCAAAGCTGAATTTTCAGGATCATTACTCCAGTCTATCACATGATCCTTTAGAAATCATTCTAATATGATGATTCATTATCAAAGTTGGAAACAGTTCTGCTGCTTAATATTTTTTCATAACCTGTGATACTTTTTTAGAATACTTTGATGAATAAAAAGTAAAAAAATAAAAATAAAAAAAGAAGAAGCAAATGTTTTAAAAATATAAATCTTTTGTAACAACAATATACACTACTGGTCAGTAATTTGGGGTCAGTATTTTTTTTCTTTCTTTTTTTGAAATAAATCAATACTTTTATTCAGCAAGGATGTGTTAAATTGATAAAAAGTGATAGTAAAGAAGATTTATATTACTAGAAATTTTATTCGTCAAATATATTAGGCAGCAGAACTGTTTCCAACACTCATAATAAATCAGAATATTAGAATGATTTCTAAAGGATCATGTGATAGACTGGATGTCACATGTGACACTGAAGACTGGAGTAATGATGCTGAAAATTCAGCTTTGCATCACAGGAATAAATTATTTTTTAAAGTATATTCAAATAGAAAACTATAATTTTAAGTTGTAATAATATTTCACAATATTACAGTTTTTTTTCTGTATTTTTGATCAAATAAACGCAGCCTTGATAAGCATTAGAGACTTTTCAAAAATATAAAAAAAATCGTAATGTTTCCAAACTTTTGACCTGTACTCTATATATATATATTGGTTAGTGGTAACCAAACAGTTTTGGTGATCATTGACTTCTACTGTATGAAAAAAAAAAAAAAAAAAACCTCTGACATTTCTCAAAACATATTTTATGTTCCACAGAAGAAGAAGAAGAAAAAAACTTCTAACTTACTCAAACTAATAAGGTTTGGAATGACTCGAGGGTGAGTAAATTATTTTCTTTTTTAGGTGAACATTCCCCTGTTAAACATGCCAGATTTATATACGTATACATATATAGTTAGTAAATGAGTGTTTTCTGAATCTCTAACAGTCTGCCACTTGCAGGGGGATAAAAACATTTTTTGCGTGTGTTAAATGTCAAATATTTTACTGCTGATGTGGTTTCAGTCTAATTTTGTGCAGTTGTATACATATATACAACTGCACAAAAGTATATAAACAACAATAGCAATGTCCGGAATAACAAAAATGCATGATTGTTGGTTGTACATTTTGGCTATACAAGTGAACTGCTGGGAAAAAGTTAAAATGGAGTGAAACTCTCCTTATGTAAAATGAGTCCTATATAATTAGATACTGCTGACTTCAGATGTCTTTTGCTTATGGGTTCACTGTGTGCCCAAAGGCAATGTGTGTGGTTAAGGCCTCTAAAGAGGACATATAAATAGAGGTGAAAATATACAGGATCTCCTTAAGACTGATGTTTAATCTGGAACCCATTGGGTCTCGATTTGTAACCTTTCATTTTTGCTGCAGTAATGGTCACAGAAAAATATATGCATTAACCATCTTATCGGTTGCTCTGGTTGCTCTGTCTGACCTGAAAATAAATACCAAATGCAATATAAACAGTATTAAGAAATGACCTGATGAAAGTAAGGGAGAAAAAAGACAAGCGCTTATGTTGATCTGAGCCCTAAAATAAAGTCTTTATTTAAAAATGTGTACAATAATATTAAAACAAAATACAATAGATTTACAGAGAATATTTATAGTGAAAAAAAATCAACAAAGGTGAGGTTAAGAAACAGTCTTGTGAAAGTATACATTTCTGAGGAGCTGTAATCCCACGCTCCTTTGCTGACCCCTAAAGGCCAGTAGCGGCCACGCTCATTCTGTGATGAGTCCATTCATGTTGTGCATGTGTCGCTTAAAAACGTACAAAACATCACTTTGTAAAACCTTTCACAGCTCTTGTATGCACAAACATTTGACATCCAGCATCATGATATTGTGTAACATAAGTCAGTGTACTGCATTAAGTTTATGATTGTTTAAATAAAAAAAATTCAACACAGCACTAAGTAAATACAGCAAACACACGTACCATGTACACGTGTACACATGTACCCACAAAAAAAACAAAACGCATATAACCCAATATGTTCCTACAGAAACACATTGTGTTGCGGAATGGTCTGTAATAGAGGCTCTCTGTAGTGCATCTTCAAAAATGCATCATCAAATGTATATTTCATCTGGAGTGTTTCCATCAGCAGGCTCTAAGCAGACCATCTGAATAGTATTGCACTAGTATTGCACTCCTCTCTGGTAGACAGCACAGGAACTAACTATAACTGTGTGATGCACCCCATAATCTTGAACAAAATGAAATGCTTTGACAGGCTTATTGTGCAACATTACTGTAATCCAAGGCAGATTTGCAATGAAACTGTTAGTGCAAAACTTTAAAAAGTGAATTGTTTAATCAGAAAAATCTCTTTGAGGTGGTATCAATAGTACCAATAAGTATGCATTTAAATGCAGGTATTTGTAATAATATCTGTGCTCTTCTGTTCAGTATTCAAGCATAAATTATACGTGAAACAATGCTGGTTGAAAAGCTTCGGTCAAAATTGTGTATTGTCTTGACATTTGTTTCTTTGGCACTAATGGTCAGTAAGAATGATTTTACCTAAAAATCAGACTATAGGTATAGGGTTAATAAATTCAGTACCGAGTGTGAACTGACGTTTAAAAACGTTTCAACAACAATAAACCCACTGCTAGAACACAGAATCTGGATACGGTTCCTTCATACTACAAAAACCCTGTTATGTTAAATAAACAATTAAAACTCTTTTAAACAAATCTGATTGAGCAAAAGTGACAAGTCAAAAGTATAGTGAAAGGACAGCATATTTTTGAAGGCACAGCGCAGATTTAGATGTGTTACGGTAGTGATCATTTCAACAGCTGACAGCTGCTTGGTTTAAGAGCCAACATAAAGAGATAGCAAATATAAATCTATTTATTTGGCTATTTTTAAGTTAGTTTAAATAGTTTTTATTGGTACCGACAGCATTTTTGATGTGTTCAGCATTGTGACTCCACAGACCACCTACTAGTAAAGCATCAGCCCAATGGACGGAAAACTGTTTATCGCCCCTTAGTCATTTCTCAATCTTCAAGGTTAGATTTTAAGTACTGTTGCCTTGTTCCTGTTCAAACAGCAGCAAGGCGAGCTGAGAGCGTGATCCAAGGCTGTCGAGGGTGCTCTGCACACACCTCTGGTAAATATCTTCACTAAGACGAGGATTACATGGCTGGTAGCTGTATTTCTGATGCAGGGCCGGCTCCACTGCTCGGAAAACATGGAGGCCAGAGTATTTGACGAACATTTCATATATATCCAGGTTCTCCAGGATCTCCTCGTTCTCCTGGACATCCGAAGACATGCGCGTCCGGGTCGTCATGTAGTCCGAGTTGTAAAAACATGCTTCGGTGAAGGAACTGCGATCGAAGTGGCCAGCCTCTTTGACCAAATCCAATGTATTGGGAAGAGGCTGGTTATGATAAGCAATGTCAGGATTGTAGTATTGGAAATGGATGGGAAAGAACACCTGCCAGTTGTTGATGGAGTTCATCCGACAGCGATTGAGGAACTCGGAGTTGATGCTGGTTTTCACGGTGGCGATGAAGAACAACGTGTCAACCGGGTGCTTCTTGGAGATGATGTCCATAAATTTGATTTGAGAGGGACTTTCGCTTTTAACGCTGATCCAGGGGATTTTGACCGTAGGATAACGGTGCTCGCAAGCATTGATTTGCGCTTTGACACTGGCGAAGATGTCATTCTGGTTGACATGTTGGGCCTCAACTGGATCGTAAATAAAGAGAAACGTCAAGATGGCATTCTCACTGGTTTCGAAGGCGTTTGCGGCGTACACTTCCAAAAACTGTTGAACATGCTCTCGGTCTTGAAGAGTGATGGGTAAGATGATGTGGACTCTAGTTGCTTCTGTAACATAAGGCATGGGGATGATCTCAATACGACTGAGAGGCCTAACCAGGTGGACCCTCTTGGTGATTGAGCGACTGTGTCCTTTCTGGTTAACCACCTCCAGCTGTAGGTCCAGGGTGTACTCCATCCCTCTGGTGGGGTCAAAGCGCCTGTATCCATTAATAAGCTGCTGCTTCTTCAGGTGCAGAACCGGCTTGTACTTCTTGTTCAGCTCACCCATAGCCGTCTCAATGACGTCGGCTACGTCCAGCTTATCGATTCCACGGAGCTCGCACTTCGGAGAGCCATCAGTGCAGGAGTACACCTGATCTTCGGTGAAGTAATCCCACCGCAGAACCTCGAAACGTGTTTTGGGCTCAAAGGGTGGATTGATTCCTACTGGCCACAAGGCACTACGGTTGCCCTCAAAAGCCACCAAACTCACATTTTTTATTTCAGCCTGTTAAACAAAGAGGTGTGGGATACCATTAAGCATTTTAAGATATTTGATGAGCAGGTTATTACCTCCATTTGAAAATTTGTAATGCTGCACTTTACCAGAGCACTTTGAAAATGAAGAGAGGATTTTATAGCAATTTTATACCACCCTTACAAAAAAAGCACATAATGACTCATAGTTCACAAAAGGTCAAAAGAAACCACTGTTTCTTCTCAGTTTGGCATTGGTACTAGTCAGAACAGGTTTAGCATAAGTGTACCTGCAGTTTTTCGATCTCCTCGTATGTCTTCTGCAGCTCGATCTCAGTGAAGTGTTTGTGAAGTCTGTACATCTGCTCAGGATCA
Source organism: Squalius cephalus (assembly GCF_949319135.1). NCBI lineage: Eukaryota > Metazoa > Chordata > Actinopteri > Cypriniformes > Leuciscidae > Squalius > Squalius cephalus. The sequence continues at coordinate 22,916,800 of NC_137130.1, forward strand.
GACACTGGGTGGACGGTCAGTGCATTATTAAACTGCACATTATCTTCCTTACTAGGGTCAGAATTTTTTCCCATTTCATAATAATAATACTTCTGCCCCTGAAAAAAACAAATGTAAAAATAAAGTATGGTTAGTGAGAGGTTTTTATTTCAAATGTCAATTAGTGTGCAGTTTAATTGTGCATGCTCATTGCTCCTACTTTTACATTTAAAACATCTAACGCTCACTTAAATGTAATCTTTAAAAACGCTGATTTAATAACACACTTAATCTGTTAAACTGTAATCTTTAGCAAATCTCAAAATGAATTAAGACTGATTTAGTGATATATATATATATACACACATATATACATACACACACATTTTTGTATCTGCCATTTATCAGCCAGAACATAAAAATAATTGTTGGCTTATCTGTATCAGCCAGAATTTAATATTGGTTTATTCTTTTGGAAATCATTGCTCAGAGGAGGTACTTCTTCGGAACACTTGCTCCAGGTCGCAACAAATGATGTTTAAGCAAAGTAAATGCAATTTTGCCCCTGCAAGAGCTCTGCTCTATAAACAGATGTAGGAGGCATTACAATGATGTGCTGAAAGACAGGAGGTGCTTTGACGGTAAAGGCAGAGGTGGATTTATAACTGGATGAAATGCCAAAATGGAGACAGTACATCATGTGACAGTACATCATGTTTAGTGTGTATGATTCACTGACTCTTTCTCCCCAGTAGCTCCACACAGACCTTCAGACATCTAATGCTCCTCTGATGGATTAATAGAGGTATCTGTACCTGTTTCAAGAACAGATTAACCTCAGGACCTCAGACCCCTCCAAACAAAAGTGTGACATATGGTTCAGTCTCTAAAGGTGAGATTCAATTTAAGAGCTGTGATTCAGTCTGGGCCAAAGGTCCAATGGTAAAAAAGCAGACAAACATGAAACAAATGTTTAGCTTAAATTCGTATGCTTCTTTGCGATTAACAATAAAAAAGTTGTCACTATTGATATGACTCGTTTGACAGTTTTCTTCTAAACTTTCTAGTTTCAGAGTCCAATACAAATTTTAGCAGCTGTATACACAAGCTAAATGAAAGACCGGAGAAAGACCACTGTAGCATTAAAGAGAAGGCGAAAAAAGAGGTTTAGAGAAGTACTTGAACCACAAAAAAGAAAAAGTGTGAGGTCTATGCAAGGCCTGCATTAAAGGCATTTACTCCATTTCTGGGCAACTGACATAAACTGTTTTATGTGGCTCTAGAATGTATAGGCTAGCTCATACAGACATGGAATTAAATATCCTACACTAGACAATTTCCAGAACAACATTTCATTTTGAAATTTTAGTGGGGGATTCAAGTAAAAAAAAAAAAAAAAGAAAAAGAAAGGCCAGAGATTGCATTAAAGAAAATGTTATTAAAAGGCACACACACACATTTATATAATTTATATAAAAATGTATATAAAATACACACACACACACACACACACATTTATTTTATACTTTAAAATAATTGTATCTGCCTGTTAAGTGTTTTTAGGTATGATTTTGGGTATTTGTAGTAAAAATTGGTAGGGAAACCATATTAACCACCCACAATGGATAGTTGAAAAGTTCTGTATTAAAAAAAAAAACGTAGAAATCATAAATATTGCCAGAGGAGATGCAATAAAAATGTACTAAAAATACTGTTGTAGAAGATTATTCCCACAAAGCATGCAAAGCATCCCACATGTATATATTCTTTATCATGCTTCACATTTCCTGTAGTCCTTTATAACTCAAGTAAAAGAAGCAAAAACAAAGTGTAGGGCAGTGCTGCACAATATCTAGGTGCGCACTGGCCTGTGGGGTGCAGACACTAAGAACCTGAGCCGATTAGACCGCATAAAGAGAAAAGTGAATCTAATCTGATCAAGCTATTAAAAGAACAAGAGAAAACACTAAGCCACAATTTGCACCATTCTAAACGAAATCACAGCCGCATGAACAACTTAGACAAAAAAAAAAGTAAAATGTATAAATATGTACAAGTGAATTTTGCCATTTATAAAACAGGCCTTATGGATCAATAGTCAGTAGTATTTGTATTGCATTTAATCATTATTTAAATACATTTCTGGTCAAGTGGAAAGAGCAAAGCTAAATAGAGTGTTTAGTTAAGGATGCCTAAACATTTCTACTAGAAACTTGATCGATTATAATTATTATTATTATTATTTTTTGCTATGTAATTGATGAGTGCAATTCATTAATTGTGTAATGTGTGTGTGTGTGTGTGTGTGTGCGTGTGTGTGTGTGTGTGTGTGTGTGTGTGTGTTATTAAAGTCCAGTGCTCTTTGGTGCTCCAAAATGATATTGTTTGAATTTCATAATAAAATGGACAGAATTTTTAAGTTGAGACTGCTTCATATTAAAAGTAACAAAGCTTTTTGCGATTATTGGATGGCAGGCACGCAATAAATTCTTAAAAGATTTTAGATTCAAAAAAACATTTTATTACAGATTAAAATCAAGAAATGAATATTGTCAATCCAGAGCTAGGATTACGATTACTATTTGTTACGAAAACAAATCAGAGAAGAGCGAATTAAACATCTGTTTCGGTCAGTGATTTCGGCCTGAAACAGAAAGTTTCCGAAATTTTGGTGCATCCCTATTTTAGACTCTTTCTTGCCCTCTCTTTGTGGGCACTGCTGAATTCCCAGACAGGCTCTGTGCAAACAGGGATCTGTAGATGCAGAAACAGTCACTGACTTGCATCACTCTAACCCAGAGAGAGAAACACAGGAGAACTGAAACTGAATGTGGTGTGTTGAGAGTCCCAACCTATCCCTACAGGAGTCAGAAGAGACAGACTGCAAAATCTAAAAAGTATTTCAGGTGAGAAAAGTCATGATGCCATATTACCATTGCAAAAAAAAAACAAATTCCGAACGAGTACTGTTTTGTACTGTTTCTATGCTTGAAGACGGTGGGAAGAGCAACTAGAACACGTCTTGAATTTAATTCCAGCAGTTACTGGCAGTGAGCGTAAAGACCTGGATAGAGGTGAAACTTCAGATGTTGCGATGACTGACAGACTAAAGCAGCAGACTGGAGACCTTCCCTTTAATTGCTGATAACAGCAGCCTATTTCAAAGGAGACATCTGAATCTTGTCTTCGGCTGTTGCATACGTATGCTGAGTTGAAAGGCAGTGAGATTTAATTTCATCAAGAATAAGGCTCCGCTGGGTCCTTGCAGTAATACTGAGACACACTAGTATAAAGCTGTCTGTCATCAAACACCGCAGGTTTACCACAGGGAGTCTGACTCTCTTCAATCAAGGCCACAGAGATGGAAATTACAGACACTGATAGCTCATTCAAACAATCATGAGTTGAAAATATGCCAAGTATTTATTTATTTTTTACACAAAAGCATTTCCAATAATACCGAGGTCTAGTATCTCCACAGACATTTATCTAACAAACATAATTATGTGTGGAATAAAAACAATGAAAATACTCATATAATTAGATCCCTCTGGCTTCTTAACTTGTAAAATTCCCTAAACACCACCATTACACTTAATTGTATGATTAGCATGTGGTGCTCCAAGACATATGCCATTAAGTGTGATTAAATGCACTTAAAGGCTTTGAACTTGAACTTAAAAGGTTTGATTTGAGCTGCACTAAACAAAATGTATTTTTAAAATGTCACGACAGTCACGTAAATGATTTAGTGAAATCACTTTAGTGAAATTGTAGACTATCAGGCAGTTTTTTTGGAGTAAGTCTGACTAATAGAGCTGGATAATGCGATTGTAGCTCAGCCTCATCCAGCTTGTAAACACGTTAATCAGACTACATTTGGCCTCGGGTTGTGCGCTTGCTCTGAAAAACAGTGGTGACGTGCAGCATGTATCAGATCCTTTAAATATTTCTGCATTATGTTGTGTATTTGTGGACAGAAAGAGGAAGATTGTAGCGAAGGGGGAACAAAGGGGGACAGGATCAGAAATAATGCAAGACTGACTTGAACTTGCATCACCCACATGAGCTAAACATGTTGGCGCTTGTTAACCGTCAGTTGCCGACTCTTAACACAGCCATGGTTTACTTACATGTCGTTTTACAGTGTCATAGTTAAAGACATAGTTCACCCAAAATTTTTAATTATCCCATTATTTACTCATCCTCAAGCCATCCTAGGTGTATATGACTTTCTTTCAGCCCAACACAATCAGCGTTATATCAAATAATATCCTGGCTCTTCCCAGCTTTGTAATGGCATTGAATAGCGCCATTTTGAAGCTCCAAAAAGCACATCCATCCATCATAAAAGTAATCCATACGGGAGTTAAAGTCCAACTGAAATCAAAATTGACCCTATTTACTTTGTTAGCGCATATTACTAGTCTTGTGGTGAAAAATTAATCCGTGCAAGTCAATACACAGAAAAAAATTGTTTGCCATCGTAATCTTTAATCAAAGTCTGAAAAGTTACTTCTGGTCTGGAATGGCGTTCCTTCTCTGATGATGTAGGTTTGACGGCTTGGGTTGGGAAACGCTTAACCACTCCCCTCAAACCGTTAGTCTGCTATGAGTGAGAGATGGAGAGGAGGAGCGCTAGAGTAAAACCCTGCCCTCTGTTCAATATTCCTTTTCACTGGGAAATACGTCACAACACTGGAGAAAAGTCGTTTGCAACTTCCGGTTCACGCAGATTTTAATAAAGGCCTTCTGAAGTAATGCTTTTTTGTAAGAAAAATATCCATATTTAAAACTTTATAAACTATAATCACTGGCTTCCGGCAACGGCAGTACGCGGGTTCACGAGGGAGTCGAGTTCCAGTAGGGTGACCTCTGACCCGACGTATGACGTAGCTCCTATTCTCTTATATCGAAATCCTTCGACATTTTTCTTAAAACCTTCACGTTTTTTAGACTTCTAATTCCTGACCTGTGTTTTGTTTTATTATATCCTCTGCACTTCCGCATTCGTCAATTCTCACCAAAACTTATGCCTACATCATATGTAGGGTCAAAGGTCACCCTTCTCCAGAACTTGTGAATGTGCGTACGGCCGTAAATATGGATGTTTTTCTTACAAAACCCTATTGCTTTGCTTCATAAAGCATTTTTAACCCACTGGAGTCATTGAATACTTTTATGATGAATGTATGCACTTTTTGGAGTTTCAAAAACTTGGGTAAAGTTCCATGCCATCACAAAGCTGGGAAAAGCCAGGATGCTATTTAATAACTTCAATTGTGTTCGACTGAAAGAAGAAAGTCATATAAACCTAGGATGCCTTGAGGGTGAGTAAATCATGGGGTAATTTTAATTTTTGGGTGAACAAGGCCTATCCCTTTAAATCACAGGTCTGAAACTACTCCACCGCTCAAAAAATTTGAGGTCAGTAGGATTTTAGTTTTTGAAAGAAATTATTTTTACTCAGCAAGGACACATTAATTAACTGAAAAAAAGAGAGTTATAGCCAAATATTTATGTTACAAAAGATTTCTATTATTTCAAATAAATGCAGTTCTTTTAATTTTTCTATTCATCAAAGAATCCTGAAATCACAATTTCCACAAAACTATTAAGCAGCACAACCGATTTCAACACTGATAATAATAAGAAATGTTTCTTGAGCAGAAAATTAGCATATTAGGATGATTTCCGAAGGATCATGTGACACTGGAGACTGGAGTAATGATGCTGACAATTAAACTTTGACATCACAGGAATAAACTACCTTTTAAAGACCCCCTGTAAAGTTTATAATGTTGTTTATATGTCTTTAATATGCTTTAATACAAACCATGAGCAAATTCATCAGTCAACACCATTGCTGAGTATTTTCTCCTCAACTGCAGTTTACCAAAGACTAGTCTAAGCCTCAGACGTCACACCCAACAGTGAATGTCTGATGGCACACAAAATGTCATTTTATTGGTTGAATTCTACAGGATTTCCTGGAGACATTTGTGATGTGTTCTTTAATGGTTCATCTAGAAACTTTGTAACGCCAAACCCCCTCATAGAATAAGGAAGCCGTGGTGTTTACAACTGTGAAAATGAGCACAGCACTTGTAAGGATCAACTAAACGCTGTTTTTTTTTTTAAGTATGTGAAGTTTGCAGTGCCACTGTTGCAGTTAACTTGCACAATGTTCTTGAATGAATAATTTATTAGATGCATGCCAGTCTGTTATTTTAGGGACATCAAATTAAAATGTTTACGCCCCTAAACATGACATGGAACAAAACAAACTGTGACTGATTGCTTTACATGACACTGACAGTAAGACGTTGTTGGCTGGTCCTTGGCCAATGAAAGCTGCTATGGAGTCCAGACCTTCTGCCGTCAGTCTGAAGGTCTGGCTACGCGAGACTAACCAAACTAAACCTAACTAAACGTGTTTTGAAACCGCCCCTGTTCCCTACATAGACATCAGCGTTCATTTCCAAACTAGACATCACTACCGTAGACATCAGTGTTTATATCCAAACTATAAACTTTTATCCCAGTACTTCTGTGATGATTTTAATGATTTTTTACAAGATTTTTAAATGCCGTTTCATCCCTCCCTACACATGACAACTGTTCTCTCTGGATCAGAGGCAGCGCCAACGCAGATTTGAATGTCTGTTGTGATCATACAAGTTTAAGGTTAAATAGACAAAGGTTTAATAGCCAAATAGTTGTCATTTAGGAATAAGATTCATGGGTGTTTGAATCGAGATCACAATCTCTTAATGATTAATCGTGCAGCTCTAAGACATACTGAAACTATTTACTTATCTGTAAACTTCCACTGAAAGCAGGACTTATCTCACCTCAAATTCTTCCACGCAGTTCGTATCAGCATAGTCAATGATGCATCGCCCAAGCCACTCGTCATGTCTGGCGCTGAGGATGTCGTTCCTGCAGTTCTCCAGGAAGGGCTGGAGTCTTAACAGAAGACTGCGGGACAGCAGGTATCCGAACCCCCCATAGCAATACCTCCCCTGCATCTCACCTCCGATGAACTCTTCTGGGCTGCCCATGTAAAGCACCCGGTCCATACTCAAGTGTTCCACCAGAGCCTTGATACGATCCGCCTGCGTGTACGTGTCATCCTGGGCGAGGTAGAACCAGTCGTACTCTGTGATGTAATGTTCTAAAATGTACTTGATGGTCTGGAACATGTTCCAGATGAGGCGTTCATCACCGTGGGTGACCACGATCATCCCGTGGGGTATCTTGTGGCTTCGTGTGCCAGTGAAGAACACAACATTGTCCAGATGATGGCTTATGGTGCGGTTGACGGCCACACCCAGAGTGTTGATGGTGTTTTTGGATGTGAGTATTCCCACGAAAAGGCGCTCTCGAATTCCCAGCTCTGTGCTGATGTATTTCGCCCTGTGGAAACAGACAGACCATTACAATTTAAAACTCATGATTGTTTAACTCAGGACTGTAACTTTGTCATTGCAATGATTAACCACACCAATCATGGAAGACTGTTTCCAGTTAAAAAAATAAATAAACTGGTAATTTCAGAGATAAGGTTTAAAAAAAAGAAATTTGGCCACATTGTGGGATTTAAACTTTCAGTTGCATGTTATAAAGATAAAAGATATTACGAAATATAGGCTATATCGTCACAATTATAAGAAAAAGTTGCATTGAAAACATTGTTGCTATTGTTAATTAAAGCTAAAATTGAAAGTAAAACTATTAAAACTAAAACTAGGCTAATATATATATATATATATGACGCAAAAAAACCCAGATTGGGAGTGGAAAGTTCTACGCGTGATCTACTGATGACGCACAAATTAAAGAACACAAACGCAGCCGGATCATTTCCATAATGACCAACGCAATCTACCAACAGCAGAGCAAATTAGGCTAGCGTCTGGTTTAAGACATGCTTTTTTGGGCATTAAATAATGGCGCAAATACCAGTGAATTGACTAGCGCAAACCTTAGTAAATCACCTTGAATAAATCATTTAAATACTCTCGTCCCATAAATTTTGCGTCTGAAAGGGAAACTTACAAATGCACAGGCAATAACGTCAGTAGATGTAGTAGCCTAGTTGGCAGAAGTTTTTTAACGGCAAAAGTGTGTTTGCGCTGGCGCAAACTGTTAGTAAATCTGGCCCCAGATTTGAAGCCTTTAATGAATATTCGGTCTCACGTTAAATTCAAACGAACTGAGAGACATTTTTCAACTACTCATGAAGTGTTTGAAGCCATTAACATTGACTTTTCTTTCTTTAAAAAGCTGTCTCCAAGTTGGGAAAGGCTATTCTAGTTACTTTATCTACAGTATTTGTGCAATTCTTGATAATTTCCAGACCCGTGATTTGTGATTAAAATGGTTAATACAATTAAAAGACCACTAAATATTTTGCCATTTTTGGCTTGGCCCATTTTATTTGCCCAAGAGTTTGTATATACTGGGTGTGAGCCTGAAAACAAATGTTCCAGATAAATTTAGCAGTCAACTATCAAGATGCAGCTTTGTAAACCAGTGCTAGGAGAAAGAGGTTAGTATGAGGTCAACGTGAACTGATAGCCAAAGACAACTGACCCTTTCATGTTATGGGATTAGTTAACAAACAGCACTGTCTGTAACCTTCCTAATTTACCTCAGTGTATTGTAAGCGTTGACTGAAATGGAGAAATTAGCAACATGGGAGCCACCCTTAAGGATTATAGATTTCCCAATGGGACGTATCAACTGTTACAGTTACAGTATAAGCCTGCCACAGGCCTGTTTCATCTCATTCCCATGAAAAAAAATAGTCAAATACCTCTTAGTGTTTGAAATGCCACTGAGTCATTGGCAATCTTGTTGCAAAATTCTTTAAATAGCAAAAGCAAATATTTGACTTATCTGTAATTGTCAAAGCCTAAACCACCAGCACTGCAGTGTAGAGTTTAAGTCACATTACTAAAAGCTGAAGCAAAACTCGAAGCTTTCTCGGTTATAGTAGTATTTTGTGTTTTGTCTTTATTATGAAAAAAAAACAACAAAAAAAAACAACAGATTTTTACCAACTTAAATCACTTATCTTGCCAAAATGCCATTAGCTTTTATGCTAGTAGCTACTAACATGAATCATGTAAAGATTTTATGTTGCAAAATACATTTTTAACCTCAACGTTCTTTAATTTTGAGGAAATCATAAACACGACTGATTTACGAAAAGAATAACCAAACTTCTTGAAAACAGCCTTCAATTCCAGCATAGGTAAACAACAACATGAGAACAGAGAAGCTTGTAGCCTACATAACTTAGGCTATTATTATTCACAGCTGTCATTCATAATAATAATAATAATAATAATAATAACTGCACTTACACGTTGACCTCAACCCAAGTACTCTATCCCCTAAGTGGGCTAGCTATTTTAGATTTTAATTAAGATATAATTTTTCTGTCACCAGTAGAGGATTTGATTGTCTTTGGGGACATTTAGAGAATTTGTGTCTCTATTAGTAGGCTATACTAGTATACATAACGGTGTTTTTAAATTAAACAAGGTAAATTAGGCCTACATCAGGATGCCTGTACAAAAATACTTACATCGACTGGCCTAGATAATTATGCATTATGTTGTTTTAACCTGGGATGTTGTTTTTGGCGTGAAACACAACATAAAAGATAGATGAAGCAGGCTGAATGGTCTGTCTACCTGAAAAGTTTCTTGGATTGAGTCTGTTTCACTGGTTTATATGGGATTATTCTCGGCTGGAAATCCTCCTCCTCCTCATCCTCCTCCTCCTCACCATCACTCCCAGGGGAAATAGAGTTAGGTCTCCGGGCTCCTTTCAGACTTCCATCCTGGGATAAAACGATTCCTTCATCTCCTATGGCATTAATATCACAGCTTTCTTCGACCCAGCTCACACTCAGCAAACTCAGAGTAAATCCCAGAGAGATCCCGATAATAACCGGGCCGATCGGCCTTAACAGACTGATCAACATAGAAAACCTCATTGTACTCCGACTTCTAGTGCAGTACACACCTCCTTTAAGCGCGACCTTCTGAACAGAGTAGGGCACATTAAGAAAGCGGTTCAACTACTAACGGAAACGTATTTGACGTATTCCTTTCCTGTAACTGTATCACCTTCGTCCAAATTATTGAGACATTCGTACGTGTCAGTGGCTCTGTCGCTCCTCCCTGAGGAAATCGACAACCCCGCCCACAAGATCAAACGTCATTCCAAAGAGCCAGGGCATCCTCCTAATGGGCGGGGCTCATGTTTATGTAGGCGGGGCGTTTCCGCTCGAAGCCCAATAACATTTAAAGCTACTGTCTCTTTGTAATGACGGTTGATCCTGGAGGCTAAGCGGTCCCATGGTAACCTGAACAGAATCCACTTTACAAACATCATAACATTTTAAATGTCCTTTTAAAGCTCGGACTTGATAATTCCTACTTCTTGTACTCTAAAGCTTATTAAATGAATTATAATTTTTCCACGAGAGGGCGTTGTGGGCTCATATTTAGTCATGACTGACTAGGCTACTATCAGTAAAATAAATGTCATGTTTAATAGCATAATACTAATAATAATAATCATCATCTAAGTGTCATGATTTCCTGGTCATATTTAAAAGCAATTATTAGACTTTTTTTTTTCAACCAATGACGAATATAGTTGCAATGGAACAAGTTTATAATTTTCATAAATAGGCCTTGACATTTGAGGTTCCTAAATCCCATAAGTCATAGGAAAATTTGAATGGGTTGGGGGGATAAAGACAGTAATTTTATAAGATTACATTTCTATCTATCTATCTATCTATCTATCTATCTATCTATCTATCTATCTATCTATCTATCTATCTATCTATCTATCTATCTATCTATCTATCTATCTATCTATCTATCTATCTATCTATCTTATGTCTGTCTGTCTATCTGACTATCTATCTATTTATACTTTGCTTATGCATTGTGAATAACTCACTCTAAACACCTTTATAGCTGAACTTTTATTTATTCACTGTAGTTTTATTAGATTTCATTTGTTTGTTTGTTTTTGCAAAGAAACCATTCCAATAAAGAATTCTCTTTCAAATATCCATGATTTGATCCTTGAATTCTACAGCAACTTAACATGAGTGAAAATGTAAGACCCACCCAAATCTCTCTGACACATCACACACAAACACACTGAGTGGAAACAATTTCTTTACGGACCACAAAACCCCCAGAGGGAACGTTTCCCTCACTGAGCTCTTTGTTCTAATAGATCAAGGGTGTGTTAGATGTTATCAAGCATATTTGCATGTTTACCTAAGAACGACACATCACAGTGGAAACCCTTTCCTTTGGAAATCGCAGCACCTCACCTAGTTCTGCTGAGCTGAGTGGGAAACATGATCAGCCTAGTTCCAGATTAAACCTATGTCTCTGTCAGGACATGTTGGCTTTTCTACTCTTGGGTTTTCTGTGGAACTTTGAATGTGCATGTTAAACTGAATTGGCTTGATATAAGTATTGCATTAGTCATTTTCTACAGACGGATACCTCTTTTTTTTACGCAGAGTTTAAGTTCTGCTTTGCATTTTGCATTGCAGACAGGGAAAGGTAAACGTCTATGTTGCAGAATCCATCTGACAGTCATGATCTGTCATCAGACATATTCATGTCAAGCTGCTTGGATAAAGGCATGTGTATGAGAGTTGACATTTTCTTTCAACATTTGTTTCTTGGCTAAATTTGATTGGTATTATTCCTGAAAGTATTTAGCACTTGGCATTCAAACGGATGTGATTAAAACAAATCCATTCATATTGATAGTGTCATGTCAAAATCCAACTATACTAAATTAACATAACATAATTCACACTTTTCAGCACACCCATCTAGTCTCTGAAAGTGCAACCAAGTGTACTTCGACAAACAGTAACAGAATCTGCCTATAGTAACAAAATCTTAACACATGGTGGCGCTGTATGCTCACAGATTTAGACTTTCAAAATTCTCCCCCCTAAAATCATATCCAGCTGTACAATTTTTGCTTCATACCACCATGTGCCTATAAAATAAATGGGATGTTTCAGGGAAACATCTGTTTCATCATCATACTATCTATCATTACAGAGAAGTTCAAAATTGTTCAAATAGTTTTCCTTTCTTTAAACATTGCTGATTTTCCTTTTCCCTTTTCCGTTTATAAGCTTAGTAAACATAAGGACAAAGAACTGGATGAAAAGCTACTTATGCAGCTTGACACACACACACACACACACACACACACACACACACACACACACACACACACACACACACACACACACACACAAACAAAGGTGCTGATTCTAATTTGCAGAGAGTTTATCACTCCAGTAATCAGTGTGTGGCCCATTATCTCATTGGCTCATCTCCTTGCAAATGTGTATCTCACCAGAAATCTTGGCTTTTTGACCATGCAACGACTACATTTTTTTCCATGCTGCATTACTCCAATGTCTCATTTTTATGCTATCTAGTTTTGCCCATCTAGATGTAAAATAATGCATGAAATGTACTCAAATCACATAAAATACATTATAAACATCTTATCTATATATTTAGACATAAAAATATAATATCTATATAAATCTATATATTTATATTTATATCTAAATATTTAAAAAATAAGTCTATTTAAAAGTGATCTGTCCAAATATCACATGAAAATTATATATAATATATAATTATAATTATACATATATAACTACAATTAAAAATGATTTCTTTAGAGTAATTTTGACTACTGATTCTCAGTCTTTTTTAGAAAATTCAACAAAACCGGAAATATTCCATCTCAGCACATTTGTGTGGTGAAGCGTATTAAATGAATCATCAGTGTACTTGAGAAATTCCTCAAGATGGTGTTAAATGATCTTGGCCAATACAACCATCCGCACTGTACTCATATGCTAAATGGCACCCAGTAGAGTTGAAGACATCTTCCCTAAAACTCAAAGGCTATCACCATCCACTGGGCCAAAGTTCACCAGTGATGCTATTACGGTCTACAGAGTATTAAAAGCGACCCATTTGGAGGACGTGACTCTTTTCTGGAATCAATTGCGGTGCTCCAAGTGAAAACTCTTGCTGCTGAAAGGCTGAGCTCATGATCTGTAAAAAGGGAACATAGTCTGCTAAAAACTGAGTCTGCAAAAAGTCTTACAGAGCAAGCACTGATTCGACGAAGGCTCAAATCTTGTGGTGAGCAACAGCTTTTTTTATTGGAATAAATTACAATGCACAAAACAGATTATTATAAAGTGCGCTGTGATTATACATGTTTTCCTCTGCCCCCATGTTCTGAAGAGACAAAATCTTACTCATCTGATGCGAGTTCCAGGAAACAGCATGTCTGCCGAATCCCCTCCCATCCTCTGCTGTTTAGGTCACGGCATGACTTGACACTGTCCTCTCTCCATATACTGAGCAGCCTGTTCACAGACACACAGAAGCGTGTGGCAATATTGACGTTTTATAACACAAACTCTACTGCCAGTGGTGAAGGAATTTCATGAACTTGACTTCTCGTGGGGATTCCAGAAATGACTGTGGCTTGTTTATTAAGGTTATGGCACATAAGCGTCATGTGGTTTTGATTTGGACGTAATTTTTAACTATGCCTAAAAAATATTGTGTGCAATGGGACTTCTAATCGCATTGGATGCTAACGTAACAGGGAGTTGTCTCACTCCCAGTTTGACACCAGAATGTTAAACAATAGGAAAAAGGTTGGAGATCATAATTAACAGCTTTTTTTTCCCATGAATAATGGATATTGATTTTAGTAGCAACAGAGTTTGACCTGAGAGATCGACTGTAAATTTAGTGCTGAGTAAATGAGAGGCAGTTTTGCCACACGGTCTGCATGGGGATTTTTCCGCGCCATGTGTCAGCTGAAGATATTCTCCTGGTCTTCAGAGGGCTGTTCCCAGGAACGCTCAGCCAAGACCCCAGGCTCAACACCCTGCTGTACTTTGAAATGGGATCTTTATTGTCCATAAAGTTTAAGCCAAGTATGAAGAATCGCTCCTCCCAAACAAAACACACTCTCTCTCTCTCACACACACACACACACATATGTATGAAGAGAGAAAGTGAGAAAGAGTGCACAGTCTGTTTTGTCAAAGCCATGTTTCCAATTATGCAGCAGATATATAGATGGGATATGATAAAATAGTACTTTCTTTAATATAAAGAAGGCTCTTCATCTCATAGAACTACAGGAAAAACATGAACAAAACTGACTTGGTGCAATTAGATGTTATTTATTGAATAGACTTGATTTTTTAACGTTTATCATTGCTAAATCGAGCAATTCTGTACATAATGCCAAATGCATTAACTTTCAGGATATTTATATGCCTTCAGACCAGGATTGATGACCGTTCCTCTGCAATTAAACTATCCCTCAAGACAGGCAGGTTATCTTCCCTCTTTTATGTAATGATAAATTGAGCTGCAACACACCTGCACCTCAGACAAAACTGTTTCATATTTGCTGCTTTGAAGCTGGAGGGAAAACAAAGAGAAAATCAAAAAGACCTGACCCTGAGATAACAGATAAACAGTCTATCACATCTCCTCTCTGCTCCCAGCTATCTCAAACGAGATATGAAAACAGAAACAGAGCTTCCATCTTTTTATTTTTTATTTTATTTTACCTGTATGTGATGCAGTTCATCACTGTAACCTATATTAAAGTGAGACTTCAAAAGAGCAGGGAGGTCTTGGATTTCAGTTCGGGACCCCCTGGCCATCGGATGGATGAGGTAGAGCGTGTATGGCGAATGAAGACAACATCACAATGAAGAACTGTCTTGAGAGCCACAAATTACATTGGGAGGACAGTTAATGAGGGTGATAATACAGATCTTCGCAGATGATAGATGAGAGGACAGCTATTACAGGCCAAATGTGTGAGATTTATGGCTTTGTTTTAAATGCACTAAAGGCTAAATATGACAGTTTTTTTTATATGATTTGATATGTTCATAAATTATTATTTAAACAATGGGGGGCTGGAATGCAAAAGCACAAGCTTAAAGGAATGTGAGAATTTTTGGATTGTCTTTCTACAACAAAATAAATCTTAAAATATTTGATAATGTTTCTGAAGAAGCAAGACGGCAAGCCTAAATCACTTGGAGTGAACTGGGAAAGTTAGATACCTGAGCACAAGTGTGTTCATTCACAGTAATGTAATACTGGAATAAAGTGTGTCACCATTGCTCACCCTGTCTGGACCGTATAGCTGAATCAAACATGACTTCTTATCAGAGACAGTCATTTATTTCTATTTCTATAAATGAAGCATACCAAATTATTATTATTATTTTTTTTTACATTCATTAAAAAAAGAGTATAGGCCTATATATAGTTTATTTACTAATTATAATGTATGTCAATTTTATTATTTATTTGAACAGGTCCTACTACAGATTGATTATTCTCTTGTTTAAATATCAAAATCGGCCTGCTCTATAAAGTTGTCAAAAAAGAAACCGCTTAACAGCAATGGGCATTCATAATGTGTTGTGTACCTGATCCTCCAGAAACTGTAGATCAGAACCGTTTTTTCCTGTATGACAAGGTTCCTGACTCGAGCCCCGGGCGACGTCACTGAGTGGGTGATGAGCTCTGAATTTCTTACACCACGAAGAAAAAAGGTCCCCAGCTGAAGGCAGGAAAAAAGTGTGACGAGAGGAGCACGAAATGCCTAGACGTCTACCTGTTTGGATCAGGATGAGATCTGGAGCACTCGCAGAAGGGCGCGCGCACGCAGGTTCAGCACATGGCACTCAAGTCAACAGCTTTGCTCTTCAAAAGAAAAACTGAATATTTTACATACCAAATGGAAACGCTTTTTAAAAGTTCTGGCATTTTAGTAGTTCGAGAGGTTTGACTACATTCCATTAACCTTATCTAAGTGCACTTCTGCCTGGAATTCTCCTCAATTTATATGTTTTTGATGGATGAAGATCTCCAAGAAGTAATAATGAAGATGCTGACGACTCTCCAAGCGGATTTTGCGACCGTCCTCACCCGATGATGTGCTTCTTGGAAGTGTATTATCCAGGGGTGCTGAATCTTCTCAGATATTACCAAACTTTCGCACTTTCATCTCTGGACTAGTTCTTCAACATCAGACGTACACTTTTGTCCTTCGAAAGCCATTTGACCATGACGATTCCACTTTCCAGAACACAACTTGCTCTCTTCTTTATCCTGCTTTGTCCAGTCAACATCATCGGTCTCTGGTGGTAAGTAGCCTAATATCTCAGGCGCGCGCTCAATTTCCTCTAGAAATTCCAGCAAGCTCCATATTTAAAGTTCGATCAGTGTGATTAGGGAAACTTCAACGTTATAGCGTAGAGATGATCGAATAGAAAAATATGACAACACTCTTCGATCCGGCTTATCGCATAATTATACTTTAAATAAACATCACTAGGCACTCTTTACAATAAATGGTTCTCTGGTTCAGCAAAAATCCCTCTTCTTATCAGGAAACCTCTTGTTGTATTCCTGAGTGGGTTGTATGCACTGTAAAAAGGTTTTCAAGCAGTATTTCATCCAATTAATAATTTGTCTTTCAATTCAGTTTACCATTATTTGTTTTATTTTTCAAATAATATTTTTTTCGTTCAAAACATAGTTAAATATAAATATTTTTCATTAAGAGCTCAAATAAGAAATATTTGTTTCGACGAATGTACAATTTCAAGGTTACACACAGGATTGCGCATGGGCATTAAACACAAATCTTCTCGACGACCACGACCAGTCAGCAGACCGCTGTAACCGCTCTTCTACGTTCCGTGGATCACTTTGCTGCTCCAGAGAGAATCAGATTTCATCGCGGATAAACTGAAGTAAGTGAAACAAACAACCATTTAAATGTGCTTTGTGCTGCTGTATATTTAGTAGCCTGTACAAGACATGTTGCTCTGCCGAATTTATCTGGTAGATATCGTTATGTAACTTACATTAGTTTAAAAATGTGTTAGCTAGCTTAGTTTACACACTAAGTTAGGCAAGTTAACGTTAATGTGTCGACGTTAATTCCTGACCGATTGCAAAAGGGAACATATACGTTTACCCCTGGCTTATTTTGATTTTACAATGGTAATTAACGTGAACGTTTAATCATTGAACATAACGTTATCTCGATGCAGCGTCATAAGAATGACGTTCTCTGGTTAAAACCGTAGAAACCTGATCGCTAACGTTAACTTACATGTAAAAGGACTGGCGTTCACTTATGATTAATGGTAACGTTAACTAACACTTATGACTGTCGACACTCACAATGGTCATTTATTTATTTATGGATTGTATGCTTTTTATTTATGGAAGTATTGCTCCATTGGCGCCAATCGGTTGATGTCAGTTGGTTTTCAAAAAAGTGTAGTACTAGCCAGAGGACACTGGGGGGGCAGACATTTTTTCGTGGCGTTAGTAATAGGATTGACACTATATTGAATCATATACTGTAATGATTATTATATCAACTGATAACGTATGTTGTGCTAAAGTTTGTTGACCATAATGTACACTCATGCCAAATTTGTACTATCTTGATGCAGGATACTGACACCGCTACAAAGAGCACTTAAATATCTCATCCTTTATGGGAGAAACAGTGGAGGACCTGATCAAAGATTTCCTGGTAAGGCCAGATTACTTTAGAGATGTGAAAACACTAGATATGGCTGTCCACTTCAAAATTAGCCATCAGACTATGTTCAGATATATGTCTGAAAACAGTCTGAAGGCTAATTTCAAATATAGAAACAATTACTTTCAGCTAAA
Organism: Squalius cephalus; assembly: GCF_949319135.1. NCBI lineage: Eukaryota > Metazoa > Chordata > Actinopteri > Cypriniformes > Leuciscidae > Squalius > Squalius cephalus. The sequence goes on from NC_137130.1 coordinate 22,934,634, forward strand.
ATCAGAGTCCCATGTGCTGGAAAGTTTGTGCAACTTATATTTATGTCAACAAAAAATTGGAGTAAATTTTTATAATTAGTTAGAAGTATTAGTATTATGTAAACTTATTTGGGGGGAAACCCAAGCTGTATTGATTCCTTATTCTTTTTTTCTTTTTCTTTTCTCCTTCCTAAATTCTTTTCCAGGTGTTGGAGAAGGAAGAGGCTGAAAAAACTCTTCAGCAGAAACCATGGAAATCTTTGTCATCAGAGATGCACAAGCTGTATACCCACAAACATTGGAATCATACTTGAGGGTCAAGAGGTTCTGAGGGACTTGCCGTCTGTCGCAAATGTTGAAAATCTGACACGAAATTGTGGATGTGTGGAAGTAATGTATATAATAATTCAATAAATATCGATTTAATGAAAATTATGTGTCTTTTTTATTTGATTTTGGACAAGATTAATTAATGTTCCTTAATGGGAAATATGTTTTATTGGATCCATATCTTTTTGTTTGTTTAAAATAAATAATTTCTATTAACTTGTATTTTTAAAAATGAGAAATAATTGTATTATTAAATCAATATCTATTTAATTGGAGAAAACAAATAATTTCTAATAAATATTTATTAAATGAGAATTTTTGTTTTGATTAAATCTATATATTTTTGTTTAGATCAAAAATAGAATTTAAATTAATTTATTTTTTTCAACAAGAAAAATATGCTTTGTGCCAAGTGTTATAAAATAGTTTTCATTGACATAGAAAATATTGGTAAGGGCAAGTTATTTATTTTTCATTGGCTCAAGTTATAAAATATAGATGTGAACCATTACCCTAAAATTTTTTAATTGGATGAATGAAAATCTTTTATCAGTGTGGTTTTCTGGAGGTTAAAAATTTTAGGGTCTTCAGATCAGTGTATTGGTTTTTGAATGCAGTAAAATATAGATTGTTTTATAAAGAACTAAGCTATAGCTTTGTGGAACTTAAGGTTCTTTTGTGACATTAAGCTGTAAAACATTCGGTTTCTGCTTAACCTAAGCTAAGAGTGCATGCGGTGCAGTTTTTAGCTGATTACATGCATAAAATGAATTTCTGTACACAATATTGTCTATGATTTGGTGCGTTATGCTCTATATGAAAACTATTCACTTCTAAAATACAAGTCACTTTTCCATTGAGAATTCCATTCCACAAAATGAAAAATTGTTTAGAAGTTATTCACTGTGTTATTTACAGTAAATAATTGCACAGATTATATATAACATTTGTGTAAAGTGCTTGTTTAGTTAAAAGAACATTAATTGAATTTCTTGAGAAAAAAAAAAGGTGGATCAGTAGGTCACTCTAAAAAAGTGAATAGCCTACATTATAAATCTATTCAGAGAAATGTACTGTGACACCATAAAAGTTGTTGATCATAGCTTTCATTTGTGTGGGTTTACTAAGGGTTAAGCTGTACTCTGTTTCAGAGATAGACACATCAGGTCAGAGTTGGAATTTTAGCTGGACCTCCGGGCTGTGGGTGTCATCATAAACTACTCCTTCCCTTAACACTCTGAAATGCATGAGTTTGACAAGAGGGAGATTGTTTGATAAACACAGACAATCCAAAGTTGACACATTACCTTTAAAAAGGGTGTTGTTTAACTTTGAATGTTCACATTTCCACCTTATACAAAGTCAGCTGCACCTAATGCTCTCCGCAAATGTCTCACGTACACACACACACACACTCTCCTTCATACACCTGGATGTCTAAAAAAAAGTTTGCAAAGACAATGATGCTTTCTTTGGGGCATGACGCATGCCATCACAAACCTCTCGTCTGGTGCTGGGCTGTGCCGAGGGTCTCTGACAGACAGCGTGCCATTCACATGCTGAGGCTGAGAGGAGATGAAACGGAGGCAGATAAACTGGCTCTCAGGACTCTGATTGTGCTCTGATCTGCGGGGCTGAGAGCTGAGTGCTTGAGGAAGCGATGTGAAGCCTCACCTCCTCTGGAGTCTTCGGGGTCATGTGCTGGCAGCCCGCCAGGACTCTGTCGGACAGGTGTGCCTGTGCACGAGCCATACCCTCTCGATTGTATGTCGGTGTGTGTACTCTTAAGTCCACTCAGTCAACATTTTTGCATTTAAATGGCCGTGTGACCTCAACCCAATCTGTTCCTTCACACTCTTAATTATTCTGTTCAAACAGTGTTCTCAATCTCTTAAACTTTTTTGACATGAAGGCTCCCATTGTCCAATACAATATTCAAAGGCCCTTCATATACTGTAATATTTGTCAATATATAAAATCAATTAACCATAACTGTATTTTGATTGCAGAATTTTCAAGAACTATATGTTCTCCAATAAAACAAAAGATCATAAGAATAATAATTAAATGTTGCAAAAAATTATTAAAATTTATGTTTAGCTTACACCTTGCTTTTATGTGTATTTTAGCATTTTAATTAAGTTACAATATTTAATGTAACTTCATTTCAATAATTTTCCTCACCTTCTGATTGAGAACATCTGTGTTAAATGGATAGTTTACCGAAAAAGTGACAATTCTGTAATTTTTCACTCACCCTCATGTTGTTCCAAACCTGACTTTCTTTCTTCTGTGAAAAAAAAAGAAAGTTTTAATCGTTTTTGTCAATACAATACAAGTCAATGGGGTCCAAAACAACAACATTAGACTCCACTGACTTTCATTGTATGGAGTTTTTTCTTTCTTTCGTCAGAATATTTTCTTTTGTGTTTCTCAGAAGAAAGAAAGTCATACAGGTTTGGAATGACATGAGGGTGAGTAAATAATGACAGAATGTCTTTTTTTTATCCACTCACAAGTCTCCTATTGGACCTAACCAATATATGTGAGTGTGTCCCAGACTACACAGTCTCCTCTAAGATGTTCAGTCTGGGAGAAGCGAATCTCATTTGGAGAATGGAGAGATATCCAATCAAGCGGCCTTGAGAGATGGATCAGATAACGATTGGATGACAGCTGCTTGGCCCGTTTGGCCGGACTTACAGTGTTTCACCTCCGAGCATGCGTCTGCCGCTCTCCCGTTTTTCAGGTCTGTCATCTGCGTGTGACGGACAGCGTCGTGGTGATGGAGTTGCGCAGCGCCGTGGTTCCACTCGCATGATTTAGTGGCGCACTCCAAGACGAGACTGTGCCATGGCTCTGCGCCATGCGCCACAGAAGTGAACCCAAGCCACTCTGTGCAGTTCCAGCCCTGTCGTGACTGACTTCATATCCAGCATACTTGGGGGATTAAGTAGGGATGAATTTCGCTCTTTCACAAAGTGAAAAAAGAAGAGACTTATCTGTAACCGCGCAATTCATAATGTAACCTGAGGTCTCAACAGGCGCAGAGGGCGACGGGTCTATGAAAAGATAAATGTGCATGTGTATGTTCGCACTGATTATTTGGATAACTTCTCTTAATCACAGTTCCCCCCCTCCATTCCCCCTCTATATTATCTCTCTCATACATCATGGTGTGGCTGTTTTTGGATATTCCTGATTGCACAAGTTGGGTACATCCTTTTCCATGTTATGATTAGGCCCCATCTCTCGCTTATCACATACAGATAAAGGAGAAGGAGGAAAGAGTGGCTTTGAATAAAGCTGAGAAGATGATGGTTGATCATCAAGGGCATGTAGTCTTCCTCTGCTTAGATACCAGCCTTATGTGCTGACCTTGGATCAACATCCCCTATTAAAATCCTAAATTGAATCACTGTATAAGAAATGGCTGAAGTGATCGCCATGTCCAGACTGACTCTTTCTGCAGGCATGTTCCTTTGTCTATTGTAATGTTTTTGGCCATGGTCGTGGCTGGTTTCGATTAGAGCCAGGGAAGGGATGGTTCATCAGACGCAGACGAATATCTTCATCTATATATCACCCAAGCCATAATGTGACCACATATGCATCCCAGGGCCGCTTTTGTGATATTCAAGCTTTCCTTTATAAGCCAACGCTTTGCCTCGCCCCTTTTGACAGTGAAACAGGACTTGGAAAGAGAGAATCGCTCCAACACTGTCTGCTCTTTTACGAGTCTACACCTCCTGCTGTAAAATGTGGTTCCATTATTTGAGCAGTGATCCTGGCGCTGAGAAACTCACAAGTTTGTAGATAATCAGAGACTGCAGCGGAGAACATTGTATCTGCTTGTTCAGATCGAGATCTGTGAGAGATAACAGAGGGATTAATGCACTATTGGAACACTTAGGAATGAATTGGCCATAGGGAGACTTTTCCTGGTGAGCTTCTAGACTGTCAAAATCTAATTGAAATCAAACTTTTAACTTTAACAAGAATTTTAAATTTAATTCTTATAATTTTTTTAAAGGGAGTAATTTTTATACTGTCATTAAATTAATAGAATAAATATAATAAAATGTGCCATCAATAAATAATTAAAATGCATTCTTAATTATGGAGAATTTATACATGGGCCACATTGATATGAAACAATGAATTACTCTTAATTAGCTCAACTTTGCATATTCCAAAAAACTGAATGCTATTTTACATGTGAAAATCAATATATATATATATATATATATATATATATATATATATATATATATATATATATATATTGCATTTCACATAGTATATATCTATATCTATATATAGAGAGACTTATCAATTATTGTAATAAATCATCAGGTATTTGTGATGTATAAAAACTGCAGTTATGGCTTTACAGAAATGTTATTCATATTAATGCATAGTGATAGTGTGTAGCATTAACTAAAATCCATCATCTCCTGCAAATTTTTGCTATAGGCAGAGTCCAAAATTCTCCTCAGGCGCTGAATACAAGTAAAAATTGACATTGGTGAGTAGTATGTGCCAAGTGGCTTGTGATTTAATTAGGAACAGCAACATAATGGTTTAAGTCAAACTGTAATAGTCAAGTCAAACTGCAATAGTCTGACACTCACGGATTTGAGAGACATGAGTAATTCAAAAGAAAGACAAACTAAATAATTTTACCTTCAAAAGATTATTGTTTTGTTGTTGTTGTTTTTTAACCTGTACTTCATTTGGACACACATATTTAGAATATTCCTCACATTAAACCACTTAAAGAAATACAAGCATTTACAATTAGAGAAACATTGACTGGCTCATATTGTATGTGATGTTAAGAATGACACAATGACATCTTATTAATACAGTGAGGGAAAAACAGTTAATTAATTATTTTGTCATAATTAAATCAAATTAAATAAATGTACTGAATTTGGCTCTATAAAATTTTTTAATGTGCAGTGAAATGAATCCAATAGCACATATATATCACGGCAAAACACACTCACGCTGCTCCATGTCCAAAGACTTCTGTTGAGTGGTCATATGTAAATTAAATATTAGGCCTATCAAGATGGGATGCATCACTTGTAAAGCCTGCTATCTCCCCTCTCATATTTCTTATCAGACCGCCATGGAAGGCGACTGGCAAGAGCGTTGGTTTGACTTTTTAAAACAAACTCGCACGGCAGATGAATGTTATTAGTCTGAAAGATTAGCCTTGACTGGGGTGAATGAAAAGCAATGAGGTATTCGCACAGAGCTCTGCTCCCCCAGATGGCAACGTAATGATAAAAACCGACTTCAGCTGCACGGATCACAGACGCTGAACTTCACTCTAATACGGCGAGAGTTATTAAAAAGAAAGAACCGAAGGATTGTGCCGTTCTTACATTACGTCATAGCGACTGTCACGGGAAGCTCTGGCAGCCCGCTCCACGCTTTGGACCTGAGGCCTGTTCTCCCATTAGCAGTTGAAATAAACAATTGATTCAAGTGTAAACACTCGTCTGTCGTCACTTTTGATAAAACCCAGCAATTAAGATGTAGCTTTTTTGCTTTAAATGTTATCTGTTTATGTTCAAAGGGGTAATACGATTACCGCTGACATTATAGTGTGTCTGACTCTAGTAATTGTCTTTTTTCTGTTTATTTTCTTTGTCATCTGCAAGGAACAATGAGTATGCCTAAAAACCATGAAAAGCCGAAATGAATGAGGATCTGCTCAGACCTTAACCTGAACCTTGCAGTAAAGCAACAGCACATTAAATTTATAATACTTTATATCATTTAAAGTGGTTTGTGTGCCGTGCGGTTTGAGAAGATAACCGTACTTTATCTTGTGAAACCTTATGTAGTTCAGATGAGTCATCTGATGAAGCTTTGTTGGTTTCAGGGCAGTGGGGAGTCCTTTGGTCATGGACCCGAATAGCATCTGCAGGAAGACCAAACGTCTGGCGGGCAAGCAGGCCGAGCTCTGCCAGACCCAGCCGGAGATCGTCAACGAAGTTGCCAAGGGCGCCAAGCTGGGTGTGCGAGAATGCCAATACCAGTTCCGCTTTCGTCGCTGGAACTGTACCAGCCAGAACAAGTACTTTGGCAAAATCCTCCAGCAAGGTGAGCATTTGTCCTGACATAGTGAAAGAATCCACTCTTCCAGGTTATCCACCTAAATTAAACAATCTGTGCCTCGATTATGTGTCAGCGACGTCTCTTTGAGGGCATGAACTCTGGCCCTGAGACCCATGCCCTCTTTTCAGCATGTTTGATCCAAGTTCATAAGAGAACAAGGACAGCTGTTGTGTCCGGTTTACCTCAGTGCTCTTCTTCTGTGTTAAATTGCTCTCTAAAAACGATCCCCAAATTGCATGATCATTGATCTGCCACATTTTTCAGTCCTTTGAAGAGTAATAAACTAACGTAACCTCTACAATTATTAGGCCGTCCACTCAGGGTTCAACTCCTCCCTTCTCACGTTTGATAACTTGTTCAGTAGTGGCCATTATTTTACCCCACAACAGTCTAAAATGTCTGTCATTATCTAATATTTTGTAAACGCTTTCTTTTAAAGATCTGATGAACAACCTAAAGGGCGAGTGTAAATGCTTTCCAAGATGCATTCGAGATGGATAGCAATCCAATTAAGAGATGGTTTGATACATAATAGGCACAACTCAACCTTGTGTAAATGCATCTTGTAGTTCAGGCCACAGTTTACGAGAACTTGGTTTAAATTTGTAAATTGTCTCAAAAATCAACACATCCCAGCAAGCAATAGCCGTCATTTCACCGTCTAGGTTAACTATACACCCGATATAGTCCGGCTATGAGTAACCCACTTCTAGCCAAAATAACCTTGAATTTGGTTGCATGACGTTTTTGCCCCAAAAACTTGCAAGATGTATGCTATTCCTTCAGCCATCTGTGATTACAAGGTGTGCTTCTATTCTTGGGCTATGGTTAGACATCTATTAAATTTTCACTGATTTCACTTAAATTTGCCTTGTTTTAGCCTAGATGTCAGGGCTGTGTTTGGATGGCTAATAGATGTCTTTTAAACGTAAAATTGCTTGCTGGTATTCTTAGAACAACAGACAGCATTTTTGCATAATACAGTTTTTGCAACCATCTTTTTTGGCATGAGCAAATCATTACAGTAAAGGATATGTCAGTCTGAATTTTAGATGCTGCATGTTGCCCACCTTTTCTTTTTTAAACAGTTTCATTGGTTGTCACCAGTAGAGGGCACTATTTTGGCTCAACATACTCCGAGATTGGTATGAGATTAGGATGGTCAGCAAATGCTGTGCCTAATTTGACTTGAGTTTTCTCTTTAGACATACCCATATCACAGTGATGTAGAGAGATGCAGGCTTGTCATATCCAGGTCTGGAACTGAGAGTTCACAGTTTGGCCTCCAGTGTGGACGTGTTCACACACGGATTGCAACATGATTCCTCTGTCTGCATCAGCCCATCTTAGACTGAGCACTGGAGACTGCCTCACAAAATGGAAATTAATCATAAATTCCTCTGTGTCTATAGGTGAAGCTTAAGTGCTCTTCTGTTTTCATGCATTTACCACAATTACCGTGAGACTCTGCTCTAATGACCACGTGTCATGAGAGTTCTGCTAAGGCAGGTTCACTTCCTGCACCGTGCGATAGGGTTGTACAAAGTGTCTCACATATTTCTTCCATTGCTAAATAACTGGGGGCTATTTTCTTCCCCTATTCAAACATGTAAACCAGAGCTTGTTTTCTTGGCCCAAGGGAGCGGCATTCTAATGCCAGAATTTGCTGGAAATGCTGCCGGCTGCTCTTACATGTTGTCTCTGAGGTTGTAATGAAGTCGTTAAAATCGCTCAGAGACAATATGCGGTTCCAATTAGAAACCCCAGAAATGATAAGGACACTGTGTGTGCGTAATTTGCCCTGTCACCTCAGGAATGCGCCTCATTATTTTTGCTGTCAAGACCTCTTGTTGCTTGTCTGTGTCAATGAGTGTATGGTATCGTGCATTGTCTGATGTACAGAGGTCACTGACATTTTTCCTGAGGTTCAGGTCTCAGAATGGCAACAAGCATTTGAAATCAAATTATATTTTCATTTATGGCACAAATGGTTGCATGGAGTCTAAAATCTAACTGAAATTTCCATACAAAAGATCTATATATATATATATATATATAGAGAGAGAGAGATAGAGAGAGAGAGAGAGAGAGAGAGAGAGAGAGAGAGAGACCAGTGTTTTTATTTTTTTTATGTATTTTATACCCTAGTGAAAACAATCCTCATTTCATACTACAGTAAGTATATTACAAATCCATTAACATATTTACTGACATATCACTTGAGACTTACGTATATAAAAATTAACATTTATTTGGAGTACTTCTTTATTGCACAATGCACATTTCTTAATATTAAGCCTAAAATGTTTAATATCACTATTAGTAAGGATAGTATGATTTCTATATACTATCAGTCTTTAAATGCAAGATATTTAAAGTGTACCTACAGTATACTTGCAATAGTTCCACTTTAGCACAATCAAATATACTTAAGTATATCTTTAATTTGACTATTTCTGGATAACTAAAGTAGCCTACAAAATTAGGTGTTCCAATTTAGCAGATTTTAAGTATACCAATTTAGTATACCAAAAGTACAATTGCAGCATGTTTATATTAAGTACGTAATATGTAAATGTATTTATAGTAAACTTAGCATTAAATTAAAGTATTTCAAATATATTTTAGTATGTTTATTTTTCAATTGGGTACATATGAAAAAAATAGTTTTGTCATTTTTTTCTTTAATCACATTTTATCTTGTGAGATACCATACCGTGTCATACCGTAGGTGCATGATCCCTCTGGTATTCTGTAATGGGACTCAGAGTTTCTCTCAAATTTTACTATCAGAAATAACATCCTCACATCAGCCATTTGTTCAGCAGATGTGTTCGGTATCTTCAGTATTCTGATAGTAGTGATCGTGAACTCACATTTGAACTCGTAAGCATGCGTGCATTCAAGAAAAGGGCAGGGAGAGAGAGAAAGAGGCAGAAAAAAAGATCAAAAGTAAGCTTATATATTAGATAACAATGCTACAGTGCATCTCCAAGCCCGGAGGCAAACCATTTTTGCCAGCATTAAAACTCTAAACTCTCTTTTTTCTATATAATCCCATTTCAAACCCGTAATGTATGCTACAAATCTAAGCACAAAACACACTGTAGCTTGGCATTCGCTTTATTTCCAGCCCCACTACTGGAACAGGTCAAAGGCTGGTGCACTCAGCATGAAGGACTGCATGAATATGTGTTATCATTTAAAGGGACAGCCAGTCCTGTTTTAAATGGATTCCTTGTGCACTCAAGAGTAACTGTATTGGACATATTTGAGGGCTGAGACAGTCCATTTGACGTCAGAGATCACTTCAGTTTGTTAGTGTGAAAGCGAATCTTCAAACCCTGAACCCCGAACTTTCTAAGTCCGCTTGAAAGGTGGTATAGGTTGCGCTTCATGTGGACCCTGAGAATTACACATATTATCCACGAGAATGTGTGTGTTGCTTCAGTTGCTTTCAGTTGATAAAAGTGGATCCCAGGTATGCAAGATCTGCACAGCATTAGAGATTTGCTCAACCCTCGCTGCATGCAGGCAGCACATGGTGGCAAAATAAATCAATCAAAATGATTCCCGCTAGTCAGCACTGGTAGAGCCGCTGGAGGGGCCCTCCCTTCTCTGCATCTCTTTTCATCCTGCAGCCCCATGCTTCATTGACTCAAAGATTGAGTATTAAAAAAATATTTGCTAATTCTCACAGAAGCCCCTTCTGGCATTATGTTCTCTCTCTCTCTTTCCTAGGCAGGCCTGGGCATAGACAGCTGCACAAAATTTGTTTGGAATTTGTGTCTTGGAGGAAAAAATAAGAGAGGGAGGTGAAATCAAGAGACTTTTTACCCTCTGTCTGTCATGACAACCCCTGTCTTATGAATGTATTGGATTAGATTAGTGTGGATCCAAAGGGGCGAATTTAGTCTTTGTAGTAGTTTAAATGCTGGATGATACAGTGTTTACAAAATATTGTTTGATCATGATATGTTTGACATTCAAAAAGGCTGAGGTAATATCAGGGTTCCAATAAACATGGAAAATCTGGAAATATCAGGAATTTTTAAAAGTAATGGTAATTTTAATTATGATTATAAGATGTCTAGATGTGCTCTGCTCTAACATATTTAATAAGCTAGTTGCTTCTGCAGAGTAAAACTTTCCCACAAGCCAGCATTATCACAGCAGTCTGTCCATTGAGGGTCATAAGTGACATTTGTACAGTAATAATGGTTTAATAATGGTTTAAATCTATTCATTTTAAAGATTTGACATTGACATTATTATTTCTAAAAATTCATATCTGATATTCATGAAAGATCATGAAAACCAGCAGTGCATGAGTGACAAGAAATTGGTCCATTAATTTTTATTTCTGTTGTGTCATGTTAGGTAGCTCTGCCAACAGTGAGATCTTATTTGTCCAAAATCTCTTTCAGTTAACAGTTAATTTACTTTTCCTGTCATACTATTGGTTAGTCCAATTTACTGTAACAATTTCATTGCATTACCATCTTGACAATGCTGATAAAAATGAGGATTACAGTAACAGGATCAAATGATGAACATGATTGTGAGGTATACAGATAAACAGAGAATATATGTTTGCTTTCTTGGTGGCTTAAGAAGTAACAGAAGATTAATGGCTTCATTGAAGCAATGATGCACTTTCACGGATTCACTGAAGGATTCCTCATTCTAAGCAGTAACCTCTGAATGCCAGAGTCTTTTGAATCACAGAATCAGTTCATAAGAATTATTTGTTCATAAATCGGACTACACGGGTCGTGCTGTCTGCAATGTCAGCATGCATTGAGAAAGATAAATCATTGAATATAGTTTTTTTCTTTTTTTCTTTTTCTTAATATTTATAATTATATCCTGTAAGGGCTAATATATATATATATATATATATATATATATATATTAAATGCAGAGAGGCTGCTTCTCTTTAGGGTACTGCATTTTTGGATAGAAATGTAGTGAACAGTGCTCAGTTTATACATATTTCATTGGTGTTTTGTGTGCCAGAAAGCTACAGGTGATTTCAGGTGGGGTGTTGTCAGAATGTCCAAAGATGTATCAAAACAGGAACGCACACACATTGCTTCACAGTATGAAGACGACAGTGGGCGTGTGAATGGACAGCTGGGATTAATATCTGTGTGTGTGTGTGTGTGTGTGTGTGTGTGTGTGTGTGTGTGTGTGTGTGTGTGTGTGTGTGTGTGTGTGTGTGTGCGTGTGTGCGTGTGCGCGTGTGCGTGTGTGTGTGTGTGTGCACTCATGAGCTCTGATTCCATTTCACTGGCTTTAATGAATCCCATTCACCGAATCATGCGATGCAGAATTGGCACAAGACTGAAGAGTGACTGCACACTCACTGCATCCAGCATTTACACAGGATGAAAGTCATTTCTTTCAACTCCCTTACTACAAGTTGCTAAACACATCTGAATTTGTTTTCAGAAAGCATTATTAAATGTTAGCATTTAATAAATTCTTCTAGTGAATTGGCTCTGTCACTTTCTTTTAAAATAACTTTTTACATAATGTATAATGTAGTTTAAATAATGAAAATGCATATATATATTATTATTATTATATTGCATATATATATAATATTGTGAAATATAATTTTCATTTAAAATGAATGTTTTCTATTTTAATATTATGTACAACATAATTTATTCCTGTCATGTTTGGGTTGTTTGTCTAAAAAAGTTCTTACATATTGGAGCATCGTGGAACATGATCTTTAACTGAAAAGCATACGGACTTATTCACAATGCAGCTTGTTCTGTCCTCATATGGCTTATGCCACAGTAGTACTATCGTTGGGATGAGACTACCTTGTCACAGAAATAGCCCATGCAGCTTTAGGATATCTAAAGTGCCATAATTATCAGAGTCAGATGTAACCCAGCCTTGGCCAACAATCAGAAGCTAACTTTGATGTCTGTCTGTCTCCCAACCCCCCCCCCCCCCCCCCCCCCCCCCCCCCCCCCTCTCTCTCTCTCTCTATCTCTCTCTCTCTCTCTATCTCTCTCTCTCTCTCTCTCTCTCTCTCTCTCTCTCTCTCTTGTCTTCACAGACATCCGAGAGACAGCGTTCGTGTATGCCATCACAGCAGCGGGTGTGACGCATGCAGTGACCCAGGCCTGCAGCATGGGGGAGCTGCTGCAATGCGGCTGCGAGGCCACACGGAGTAGAGGGCCTCCCCCTCGTTTAGCCAGTATTGGCCCAACCGAGGGGGTCAAGTGGGAGTGGGGGGGCTGTGGGGACGACGTGGAGTTTGGCTATGAGAAGTCCAAGCAGTTCATGGATGCCAGACGGAGGAAGGGCAAGAGTGACATCCGCACACTGATAGACCTTCATAATAATGAGGCTGGACGACTGGTACGTTATTTCATGTTTATCTTGTTACAAATAGCTGTAGGATAAAATTTTTAAAACAATTCTTGCAGTGTTTACCCAGACTTGATAGCTTTTTACAGTCGTTTAGCGGCGGATGGCTGTATAAATCCAATCCAATAATTGGCCCTATCTATATATTAAATTTAAATATATTTAAAAAATAATGTCGTAACACTATACACGGATGTTTTGGTTAATATTTTTTATTCAGCAAGGATGCATTAAATTGATCAAACGCAACAGTAAAGACATTTATAAGGAATACATTTTTATAAAATAATATTGACAAAACAATGTGCACCTTTAACTACATATTATCAAATAAACAACCAGTCAGTTAACTCTTACTGTAAGTCTCAGATTACACTGTGTTGTCTGTATCACAATGTAGATGCAGTAGCATTGTTGTGGCGGTGTTGTATGATACTGCAGGAAACTTTGTCTGACTTTGTACGTTATTCTGTACTATATGCATGTGCAAGAGCGATTAATGCAACAGAAATCAAGCGTAGAGTCAGTTCTGGCAGGTCACGTTAGTCAAGCTCGCATCAGCTGACTCTCAGCTGATCCACGTCTACCTATAGGAATACAACACCCATAACAACATTCATATAAGCTCCTTCAGTATTATCAACAGCTATCGTGTTTCTCAGGAGCTAATTACCCTCCTACATCCCCAGCTCCTCCTCTTGTCCAGTCAGGATTTGGCATTCTGATTCTCCTTTGAATTAGCCTGGGAAAACCCAGACAACTTCCGGCAAATTCAGATTTGCTCGAGAAGTAGTCTGGCAAAGAGCTCATTCAAGCCCATTTCCATGGCCTAGAAATCGCGGCACCAATCAGAAACGTTGAGGCGGGCTTGACACAATGATGATCGCTCTGATTGGTTTTAGGTCTAGCCTATCCAACTGCGCCCAGAGGCATTTGAGCGACGTCCGTTCAACTTTTAAATGCATTATTATATTCAAATTGCAAACACATGAGGACAGTCTCCATGAAAGACCCACTGGCAGATGAACGTGCTACTACATTTCTCTCCGAAACGGTAGGAAATTAAATTAGATTTAATAGAGGATTTTTACTGTGACACGATGATTGACAGGGCAGTTTAAATGACAGGATGCACGCGACAGATCCGTCCGATAAAGATGGCGAAGTAGTATGTCCCAAAGCTTGCCTACTTTTTTGCTACACATTCAAAAGTAAATACATTTTCTTCACAAAAAGAGTACATACTTTTATGGCGTAGTGTAACTTAGGCGAATTGGGACGCAGCATATGGCTTTACACGATGAGGATCGCTCTGATTGGTTTTAGGTCTATCCAACTGCGCCCAGAGGCATTTGAGCGACGTCCGTTGGTGACGCCCCTTTGGAAATGATTTGTCTATGGAGCTTTGCCAGACCATAACTCAGTTACTACTGAGAATGGTCTGGTTTTAACCAGGCTACCTTTGAATCAGACTAAATTCTCGAATTATGTTGTACATTAAAATTTTGAATTAATGATATCTGCAAAACATTCATGTTGGTTCTGTTCTGTTTACCCTAAAGGTGATGATACACAGGGCAACTTTTTGAGCAATGTTGCTGGGCAATGTTGCCATCAACGGGCAACCAGATGAGAGACAGGGCCCACGACCAATCTAAATTATCCAGATAGAAATGTATTGCCCACTTTCAATGGGAAAGTGCCCAAGCAACAATCGCTCTGCAAGATTGGTCAGCAACATTGCTCAAAAAGTTGCCCTGTGTATCATCACCTTAAGAGGGTTATTGCTGCTCTACCTGCTCTTAGCAATGCTAGGCTGCATGGATGCGCAGAGAGTTCTTGCTTTTCAGAACTTTTCAGAATGCCGCAAATGTACCGCAGGTCATGAGACAAAAACCAACAGATAAACTTGCATTTCCATAACAACATCGAAAGCTCGGCCAAACAGCTGATCATAGCTGTACAGGGTGGGTTTTTATTTCTCATCTCCATAAATATATCTAGTAGTAAAGCTAATGCAAGGGCTAGAAATCATTAATCCTTTGCTGATACTTCCTCGTCATCATGGAGAGCGCAGTTCATGGTTGCATAGCAACGACAGACGCCATGGGAGCGCAAGCACTTGTGGAAAGAAGGAGAGCATTTTAAGACGCGATATGTGAACGGCCCCTTACAGAGTTGGCAAATTACGATATTTTTGTCATCCTTGATGAAATACTTCCACACATCTGATGTGTGGTGTCTGTTGATGACGTTCGCCATTTTGAATTAATTTATGGTTAATGGGTGCTCGAGTAGTCGATTGTTTCCGACAGCGCCGACTAGTGGTTGAAGTACTACTTCAATCTCTTGACTACTCGACTAGTCTGTGCAAACCCTAATACATATCAACAACAAACAAAATTAGGAATTGTGATGACTAGCCAGATAGCTATTACAGTATTTACTTGCATGTTTTGCACAGTGTTTTGTACAGCAGCCTCAGTTAGTACCTGTCACCCTCATGCAGGTTTGGCGTAGATGTGTTGTTGTTTTTTTTCATATTCTTGGTACGATATCTCTGTAGATAGATTTTTTGCATTGATGCATAGATGATACAAGCACAGTCGTGTGTTGTTTTGCCTGTACAACCCTTCAGAGATAGTCAAGCTCAAATGAACAGATGGTGCACTTCAAAAGCCCAAGCATGGAAGAGCTCGGAAATGTTATGGAAATATACTTGGCAGAAGCTGAAGAAGACAGTTGAAACTAGTTTCCCAAAATCACCACTCTCTCCGTTCCTTATTGTCTAGGTCAATTTAATATATAAAGGAGTGTCTTTTTCTTTTTTTTTAAACTAGGGCTTTTAAAATGACAGCATTATATGTACAATAAATTAAACAAGTAAATATTATTAGTTGACACATCCAGTTCCTTTCCGAGTAGAAAATAGTCAATAATGTTAATTTAATATGAATTATTTAATAAGTAATATGTGCAATACGACACTGAGCAGAGGTGATATTCAGCAGTGTACTTTTCTCATCTCATTCACAACATGAACAGCATACAAATGCATAGAAAATGCAAAAACAGAAATGCAGATGTGCAGTAATTCAATAATAAACTTTAATGCCTTATGGACATTACATCATATGTGTAAAGATATTACACAATAGATTGTCCATAAAGAAAGAATGTCTCAGGTTACGACTGTAACCCTGGTTCCCTGAGAAGGGAATGAGATGCTGCGTCATTGTCATTGATGCTTTGGGAACGCCTCTGCTAGAATTTATCTGAAGCTCGTGTGTGAAATCAGTCCAATGGCATGACGGAATGTCACAGGTGGGTGACGTCAGGACCAGGAAGCTATTAAGCACACCCAGACCAAAAATTGTCAGCTACTAATAGGCCAAAGCAAGTCGATCACAGGGATGCAGGGAGACGCAGCGTCTCCTTCCCTTCTCAGGGAACCATGGTTACAGTTGTAACACGAGACAATCCATTTCAAGGGAACTCATGCTGCATCATCGTCATTGAAGCTTTGGGAGCGAAAATGCCCAAATCGCCAGACTTAAAAGTGCCTGTTTGTGTGAATCACTGCAAGCACACTAAGACGAAAGCACCTGTGAACCTGGTGTAGTTCCCAGGTCCAGATTGTAGAATCTCACAAATTTGAGCGTAGAGGACCACCCTGCCGCATCACAAACATCTTGAACTGAAGCCCCTGATCATAAGGCCTTATAGGCCACCATACTTGTTAAGTGCGCTCTGACAGCCAAAGGTGAGGGCTGTCAAGAGGCCTCATAAGCATGAGAGATAGCCTTGACTATTCACTTGCTCAGAGTCTGTTTGGTTGCTGGCAGTCCTTTATTGGGTGAACCAAAGCGAATTGATCCGATTTTTTCCACAGTGCTCTCCCTGGACACACTGAATTAAGCTTCTGCTGGTCTGAACTTCTGAAAGGAGGAGGACAGAAGGCCTGCAAAATAATAGGCCATGGCACATTAGTAGGTACCTTGGGCAAATAAGCCAGTCTGGGTTACAAGAATGCCTTGACAATCCCCGGTGTAAATTCGAGGGGACAGGGCCTGGAGGTCTTCCACTCTTTTAAGAGACGTAATAGCCATACCGTCTTAGGGGTCAGACACTTCACTGGTACATATAGGCTCAGAGGGAGCCATATACAAGCCTTCTAGCACCACAGTCAGGTCCCTAGCCAAAATTCTAGTGTGGCTTGCAGGCCACAGCTTAGTGAACCATGGAGGAAGCGTGTCACTAATGGGTCTCTCCCTAACGACTCACCACCCAAAGGTGCGTGGTAAGCAGCTATGGTCTTCAGAGTGGAGGGAGATAACCCTGCAGAGAACCGCTCTTGCAGAAACTCCAGCACTGTACCAACCGGGCAGTTAACCTGCTGGGGTCAACAAATGCTTTTTTACAGCTTCGTACAGCTCTTTGCCTCGTACAGCTTCCTTGTGGAGAGACCTGACTCTATGAGTCTGGCCCCCTCAGAGGCAAAACCCACATTTTCCATAACTCTGGTCGGGGGTGAAAGATTAAGTCTTTGTGGGTTACCCCACGGGTAAAACACCTTGGTCTTGAGCCACCACTGTAAGGGTCTCATGTACAGCAGGCCAAAAGGAATCATGTTGGATACAGCTGCCATCCGACCCAACAGTCTCTGAAACTGTCTGGCACTAAGTGACTGGCCTAGCTTTATCTTGTTTATGGCTGTGAGAATCTAATCGATATGAGCAGGAGACAGACATGCCTGCATCATCATCGAATCCCACACCACACCTAGAAAAGTGGTTCCCTGTGCTGGACAAAGCACACTTTTCTTGGTATTAACCCCAACTCTTTCATATGGGTGAGTATGACATCTCAAGGTTCAATCACCATCTGTTCCAATTGTGCTAAGATTAGACAATTGTCAATATAGTTTAACACGTGGATGCCCCAGACTCACAGCGGAGCCAGAGCTCCATCCACACATTTCGTGAAAGTGCAGGGTGAAAGAGCTAGACCGAAGGGAAGAACCCAATATTGGTACACTTCGCACCCAAAAGCGAAGCTCAGGAACTTCCAGTGTTGTGAAAGGATGGATATGTGGAAGTATGTGTCCTTGAGATCTATCATGATAAACCAGTCCTCGGATCTGATTTGAGTCACGATCTATCAAAATTTTGAACTTGAGCTTTCTGACTGAGTGATTTAACTGGCGCAGATCTAAAATGGGACATAATCCCCCATTTTTCTTTGGAACAATGAAGTACAGGCTGTAGAAGAGTTTTTATTTCTTGTTCCATTACCAAAGCCTACTCAGGGCCCACGACAGTGGTCAAAATCCCGTTGAAACGAGGCGGATGACTCCTGATTTGGATTTTTTAGCCTCTTTCTACAGTCTGCAGGACCCATTTCCACACTGCCAGATGGTCTACTAAGGGAACCAGCCTCTTGAGACTGGTCTCTGGTGTATTTCGAGTAGTCAGCTTGGCGCCCTGAAGCACACTGGCAGGGAATGACTCAGCTGATTCCTCTATTTCCCTCCTCAGAGGATGCTAATGTCCCAACGATGTAACGTCGAGGGACTGACTCAGATGCATTGACACAACGTCTTGTGCCTGAGATATGTGCTTGCTGGAAACTGCTGCGCCCAAAAACACCACAGGTGGCGGGGTTGGCAGAACACCCCCCTGAGGGCACCATATAATGAGGTGTGGACCACTCTGCCCTGGAGGGGCCTGCCCTCCGCCCAGCAGCCCCAGAGATCTGAGTGTGGCAAGGGAGGTAGCTTTTGAACCCTGCCACCACCTTTTTCGCCTCCTGGACCCTCTCGACGACAGAGTTGACTGCATCCCCAAAGAGGCCAGGAGGGGTAAGCGGAGCATCCAAAAGAAACAACTTGTCTTTAGATTTTATATCAGACAGGTTTTACCACAGATGCCGTGGCCACCAGGGCTGCCATAGAACGGCCCAGCGCAGCTCTTTAAATGTGTCTGGGTTTACCCCCTCACATTCATCAAGGTCTCTCAGCAGGTCTGCCTGGTACGCCTGCAAAATGGCCATTATATGCAGACATGCACCAGCCTGACCTGGTGCCGAATAAGCCCACCAAAGCCGACGTTGTTCCGCGCGGCTTGTTGGGTAGTGTCGGGGCCTTCAGTGATGATGCCGTAGAAGGGAACAGATAGCTCGCGAGTGTCTGTTCAACCTTAAGCATTGCCCCATACCCATGTGCATTCAACCCCTTAATGTTTGCATATATGTTGGACTGAGGGCTGAATATGTTTTTTTCCACGATTTAGAGATTTTATTTTGCAAACCGTGAAAAAATTTGAGGCCCCGACGTGGAGGTTGTGGTTTTACTTGCAAAAAACGCTCATCTAATTTACTTTTTGGACGTGCGCCCTGCTTCTCGGCTGGCCAATTGATGAGCTTGTAGGCCAATTGCTCTACAAGCTCCTCGTACACAGGGTCCTCAGATTCCCTCACATCAATGCTCAGCACATCCACCTTCTCAGAGCTGAAGCACGGGGCTCTCACTCCGGGCAGAAGAAGCCACAGCACAGGCTTCCGATCCCAGCAAGACAGCGCTGGATGCTGAGGGTGAGGGCAGAGAAAAGGCAGAGCCGTCTCTAATACTCTGCGATCCATTTGCGAATCCCATGATCTCAGCTGGGCTGGAACCATGGGGAACACTAGCCTGATCACCCTTCTCAAAGAGTGACAGGCAGGAGCGGAGCCTGCGAAGCTGTCATCTCTCGCAATGCACACAGTCAAGATCCTCAAGACCTACATGCTCCGCTCCCAAACAAACAATGCACAAATCTTGTGTATGAGGGCAGGGAGGTACACACGACTGCTCGCCATATGTCTTGTACTTTGTACTTTAGGACAAACAACACTAAATAAGACAAACAATTTCACACAGAGCGCTTGCTGAGGCACAGAAGCTGACAATGTTTGGTCTGGGTGTGCTTTATAGCTTCCTGGTCCTGATATCACTGCCTGTGACGTTCCATCATGCCATTGGACTGATTTCACACACGTGCTTCAGACGCAGTCACGTAGAGGCATTCCTAAAGTGCGAATGATGATAACGCAGCTTGAGTTCCCTCGAAAGGGAAACACCTGCTCCTATAGAGGCATGTCCTTTAGTGTGTGTTTGTGTGAATATGGATGCTTGCGTTGCAGTTCCAATCATTTTCAATCAGCTCTAAATGTTGCGATCAGTTTTAGTAATAACACAGAACTGAATGAAAAAGTTAAAGGTGTAATATTTAGGAGAATCTATTGACAGAAATGCATTATAATACACATAACTATGTTTTCAGTGGTGTATAAAGACCTTACATAATGAAACCATATGTTTTTATTACCTTAGAACGAGCCATTTCTTTCTACATACACCGTGGGTCCCCTTACATTAAAGTCACAATTTTGCACTGCCATGTTTCTACAGTTGCCCTAAACAGACAAACTTCTCTACAGAGCGCGTTTCATCACTATATTGTTCTTCATGCAAAGAAGCTAGCTAAAGTGAACAAGTAACAATAATATTCTCAATAATTAAGTAAGAATAATTAAGTAAATATAATTTATGCTGTCTCAGATGACGACATCTTCCTGTGTTGGCCACCGTAGCTTCTCTATGTGCTTGTTGGTTACAATTCGCAACCTCACTGCTAGATAAAATTAACACACTGCACCTTTAACATATTTAACTTAATGATTAAATATTTAATTGAATGACACACCTACACTACTGTTCAAATATTTGGTCAGTGAGATTTTTTACATAAATTAATGCTTTTGTTTAGCAAGGATGCATTAAATTGATTAAAACTGACAGGAAAGGCATTTATAATGTTACAAAAGATTTCTATTTTAAAGAAATATGTTTTAAAATATAAACTTTACAACAGTTATTTTAAATTGTATTACTATTTCACAATCTTACTGTTAAATAAACTGATCAAATAAATGCAGCCTTGGTGAACATAAGAGACTTCTGTCAAAAACATTAAAAGGTCTAACCCCAAATTTTGAACGGTAGTGTATTTACATTTTCTGTTATATTTTTTTCATGGTATAGTGTGCAGAAAAAAACGTTAAGTGTGAGTGTGTCTGTTACACCTTTTAGCCAGTGCAAAAAGAGTTTAAAAAAAAACTCTTTGGAAAGCAACCATTATGTTGCAATTACTGTACATTTGATGCCTCTAGTGGCATTTGTGATATCTACATTGTAGCTACTTTTGTAATACTGTACAATGGAAATATCTGGCGTATGTGTGCACTAGATCATTTTGAATATCTCTTGAGATGTATCCAACTACTCTTTTCTCAGTTTACTATTTTATAGTTTACAATACCCTATTATTCAGTAGTCTAAATAAGTCAGATTTATGATTTCCTTTAAGCAATCATCAGTCGGCCAGTGGCCAAACCCTCATATTAGTTATTCACTAGTATCAGTAGTGCTTCATCTTCCAGGGGTCACTGCCTCACAGCCTCAGGTCCTGTTAGTAAGGGGTCAGCCACAGGTAAATAGGCATTAAGGAGCAAGTTGGGGGCATATAGACATGTTTGGCAGATAGTGATTTTCTTCTACAGTACGTTGTTGTTGTTTTTTTCGCAAATAATTGTTTGGAATTAAAGTGAGAAAAATGTTAATGCTGCATTTATCAGATGTTTATTTCAACAGGTATAGAACTGTATGAATCTGTTTTCAAGCTCTCGGATTGGCTTTCGGGTGGCTGGAGGCTACAGAGGGAGGGGAGAGACAAGGGTAAATTCCTTCTAAATAGCTTCTCCTTTTATCTCACTGAACTATCTTTGTGTCTTGAACTGCAGGCAGTGAAGAATTATATGAGAACTGAATGTAAATGTCATGGGCTGTCTGGCTCTTGCACTCTGAGGACCTGCTGGAAGAAAATGCCTCACTTCCGCGAAGTGGGCGATCGCCTGCTCGAGCGCTTCAACGGGGCATCCAAAGTGATGGGTGGGAATGACGGTAAGACTCTCATCCCAGTGGGGCAGAACATCAAACCTCCAGACAAGCAAGATATCATCTACTCAGCCGAGTCACCGGACTTCTGCCTGCCCAATCGGAAGACAGGTTCCTTGGGCACACGCGGGCGAATGTGCAACAGCACAGCGCTGGACGTGAGCGGATGTGACCTTCTGTGTTGCGAGCGGGGTTACCGGGACGAGACGGTAGTCCTGGAGGAAAACTGTCTCTGCCGTTTCCACTGGTGCTGCGTGGTCCAGTGTAAAAAGTGCTCGGTCAGGAAGGAACTGAGTTTGTGTCACTAACTGAGAACCCTTGTTGGTGGGATTGAGTAGAGCGATTTTGAACAAGGAAGTGGTGCCAGCGTCAGAACAAAAGAATCTAGAACATTCCAGATTCATGCTTACACATTTCAAACCTTGAGGCTTTGGAAAAGCCTAGAGGAGTGTCTGACTTGTGATTCACCCCTCAGAGAACCCAGGACGCTATAGTCTCAATGATCACTCAAGACTCAAGGGGTTGTTTAGCTGTGAAGTCAAGACATTCTGAAATTCTTATCAGCAGATTGAGAAGGCTTTTATGCATCTTTTTCTGTTAGATCAGCCCTATATATTTTATGAGTTTAGACTGGAAGCACATCCACATCAGCAACGCAGCCACTGTGTAATGGCTGTTCATGCTCTGAAGTGACAGAACATCAAGAAAGTGATATTTGGCATATCGCTGGATATGAAACAAAGACTGTTATTTATAAGCATTTTATATCATGACTACTTCTTGTGACTAATGCCCTGTTATTTTCCTTCAAAAGCACTTTGAGAACTTTTAACAGAAAGGGTAACAGGCCATTTTACTCTTAAACTCAAAGGTAAAAAGCAAATGCAAGAGATTCAACATGTAAAAACTATTATGTTTGTGAGATATTTAATCTGTGGGGCTTTTAATGCACTTTTACTGATACTGATCACTATTTTTCATTGGTTTGCTCCTTAGTGAAATACATTTTCAATGGTTTGTTTCAGTTTTGGTTGTTTGTTAAGAGTTCTTGTGTAAGAGTTCTTCTCTTGACCTCATATATATGCTCTGAAATGCCTTTCAGTATGCTAAAACTGCTCAATAGTTCTCAAAACCAATTGCAACTGATCATTAATGACAATGATCAGAGGAATGCATGAGAAATTGTCATGTTTTATCACTTTGTTTTATTTCCAATGGATCTCTCACTGGAGGGTTAACAGTGTAATGGTTTCCACGGACCTCTTATAGGTCATCAAAACACCATTTCAGCACCATGTTAAATAAATTAAGTGTCACCCAAATGCAAAATTATGTTTGAAATAGAGTATTTCTGCAGTCTGTACAGTTAATGAAATCAGAAAACAGAAATGTCAAGAAACGGACATAAAGAATGCAGAGCTTCACAAGCTACTTAAGAGGTCAGCCATGAGACTTTCATCAAGTGTTAATCTCAAGCATCCCATCCTTTGTTTGGAATGTATTGCATTTTTGGAAAATACCTTTGCAAGGTATCATTTGGAGCGAGCCACAGACCATAGAGAAATACCGTTTTCACATGCATTTGTATCATGAGCATATAACAGACTTGAGACTAAAAAGTGACTACAGTGCCACAAAATGTAACATAAGATTCATCTGTATTTATCTGTAGACTCTTCTAAATTTGTAGTTCCTCTCTATGCAACCTCTTATCTGAGAAATCTGGTGGAAAGATGTGCAAGATTATTGACTGCTCTTCAAAACAACTGTTTATAAAATGCTCTTGCTATAATTCATACCAGAATTGTATATTTTGCAATGCATTTGAAAGGAAGCTCATTCAGATTTGAAAAACAGAAGACTCGAGGTGAAAATCCTACTTATAGCTGCTCATCACTGAATAAAATAGACAATTCTTTTTTACAGTTATTCTGTCATATTTATGTGTGTTCTTAGTCATAAATTAGTGCTGTTTTCTAAGTATTATTAATCTGGGAAAAACAATCAATTATTGAAATAGGCATTTAATTGACAAAGTGAGACTACACTTAATAGAAAATGTACAAATAAAGAGTCTACTGTTATATTCTAACATTTTAAAACTGATGGACAAGATCTGACGAAAATCCATTTCCAAAGGTTTGTCAATAGACTCTCTTTGCCTCCCATTTCCCCTCAGTGATAATTTGGTTGAATGTTGTTACTCTCACATGATGTTTTGACTAGGAGATATGATCCCATTTCAGCCTGAGATATTTATATAGACAGCATAATGAAGCTTATGTCACACTTTCCTTTCATTGACGTTAAACATATTGTACAAATGTTGTTGTAACTGGCTCACTTCACACAGGGTCAAGGCTCAATGCTTCCCACCTCACTCTCTCGCTACGGCAATTCAGAGATTTCAGTTTCAAGTGCACCGCTTTGCCACTCAGCAGAAGAAAGGTGTTGTTTTGAGTTATTTACGCAGTTGGAAAAGACTCCCTTTGTATTAGTATAAGTCCTGCAAGTCCGCACAAGTTCATATTTTCCAGGAATTTGGGCTGCGTATAGCCAACAGTGTTGAAGATAGAGGGGAAGATGGAGACCGGGAATGTGCCAGGAGCATTGGTGAGGGAATGAGAGACAGAGAGAGACACACACAATGATAGACAGCCCAGAGCAGGACAACAGCAGAGTCATACCACAGCCAATAGATTTATAGAAGCAGAGGTATTAACATGGCTGCGGTGTTTCAATCACACACACACTCACAGTGGCAGTGGAATGTGCAGAATGAGACAATCGTTCTGTCTTTGCCTGTTGATAGTAAAACACACAGGACACTAATGAAGGCCTGCCACTGTGGGTGGATACACGGCATGATGGGATACACTCTCATTTCCTCCAATCACCTAGACAATGAGGTTCAAAGACGCTTAGATGAGAGACAGTGAACTCCAGTTGCAAGTCTACAGGTTGTAATCATCATTTTAGCTGTTGAATAATACATTTATGATTCAACATTTTGCAGTAATGGAGATTTTGCTGAAGGATTTATATCAGGAAAAGTGTATTCTCTCCTTATGAATGCACAGACAGAAATGGTTCATGTCTGTGTGTACACAGGTGCATGCGTGTAGGAGATATGTGAGCGTGAGCAAATAAAACGGTATCGTAATACCACACTCTCAGAAAAAAAGGTACAAAAGCTGTCACTGGGGCTGTACCCTTTCAAAAGGTACACTATTGTTCCTTTTAGGTACTAATTTGTTCCTTTTAGGTACTAATTTGTCCCTTTTAGGTACTAATATGTACCATTAAGGTACCAATATGCACCCTTTAGGTACAAAAATGTACCTTTTAAAAGGGTACAGCCCCAGTGACAGCTTTTGTACCTTTTTTTCTGAGAGTGACCATGCGCCCCCCTTGTTCTGACAACCAGTCTTTATCTAAATAGAGATACTTGCTTTAGGAAGATATACTCATAAAAGTCGAGCTGTGTATAAAGGATCTGAAACCTTGCAGGAGATTTTATCAGGAGGTAATCGGTCTAATTACAACTTAGGATCTGTCAGACTCTATTCTGTGAGTCTGGGAGGTGCATGATGGGATGGAGGAGTGCCCTGCACAAAATTTTGCCTGTTCTTACGGTTCTGTATGTTCCTGGCAGGCTAGCTGCTTGTTGACAGCAATTTTTTACAGTAGTTGTAAAATGTATTACAGTTAAACAGTTCTAAACAGGTCTAGAGCATTAAAGTAATACTTACACATTAACTGTCCATATATGCTGATGAATGGCAAGGATAGCTACATTTAATTTGTGGTGGTTGTTTTTTCTTATTGTGTTTTGCTTTGTGTTTTAATGTTAAGACAAACATTGTTCATCTTTTTTATGCTTGTATCACAGTGCACAAAACACCAGCTAAAATTTACTGAGCCGAGGACAAATTTTGTCATGGATGGGCCTCCATCATCACAGGATCCAGGACAATGTTCCTCATTGTTCCCCCTGATGGCAGCCCTGCCCCTGATTGTTTATAATAACAGATTTTATTATATCTTGTTCTATAACATGGCCACACGGTGTAAATTTAATACGTTACTGTAAAACAATAAGTAAACTTCATTTTCTGCTTTTATTTTTCTGTAACTGTTACCACCGTTGCACTGGCTCAGAAAACATTAGTACAATCTAAATCAGTCCAATTATCCCAACCAAAGGGAACATCCCAACTAACAAAACGTTTTGCTAATGTTCCTATTACGTTATGAAAATGTTATTTCTGAATGTTCTCTGAACGCTCAACAAAACAAGCTTTTTAAATGTTTTAAAAACTACTTTTTTTTGGTTATGCAAACATTAAGGGAACATTGCATCAGCCTATATTTTTTTCCCCTACATTATGGGAACTTACTTTTATGTTTTCTGAAGGTTCTGAAACTACAACTAAAACATTTCAGAAATAAAACGTTTGATGAACGATGTATAAATAGTGTTTTTGTGCTAGTGTAAAGGAGGCTTTGCAGTTAAACCTCACTCCCCTAATCTCAGGAGGCACTCTAGCGACCAACACAGACTATGGTCTTTAGCCTCCTTGTTGGAGCGCCTGCCTCCCACACCAGAGACCTGGGTTCGAGGCCCGCACAGTGCGGAGTGAGTAGGACCAGAGGGGTTGCACTAACATTTTTAGAACATTATTAGATAACTCTTAACGTTCTATTTACGTAACTGGAAGAACGACCTAATTATTTTTTTAGTAAAATTCCCAATATATTTTATTGTAAGAATTACTGCTAAATGTCAAAATCCAGGAGGTTTTTACGGGGTAAGAAAGTTCATGTATTCAAGGAGGGTTGAAAGCCTCATCTCCCCTATTGGCAGTGACTCTCCTATAAGCTAAATAACACAATTACCTGGACCATTTCTTTTTGTGGATAAATGGAGTTTAGTGCTCTCACTGGGTTGTTAACCTCTCATGTCAGGATTTTAAGTGCTGATAATATCTCCAGAAGAAAGCTTACTCATAGTTACATTTTGTTTCTTTTTGGACAGACTAAAACGTAAAGAGACCCAGCGTGCAAGTCTGTGTAAATAAGCACTGTTGTTTGCGTACTCTCTGCACTGTAATCGCCAGATGGATATTGAGTCCCTGTCCTCAGTCAGATCAGGATTGCTGTTCCCAGAATGGGCCTGCAATGAAGTGTTTATGGATTTGTGGTTTGCAGGCATACAGTCTCTCAAATGAATGATGCCACCCCCTGCACACACGCGACTTAACACAAGATGGAGCTATTTGTCTCATTTCATGGTTGCATGCTTTACAGGAAACTCTTAAGATACTTTTGAGCCTTTGAAATACACAGATGACAGACGATACAGCTTAGTTCAGATCATCAGTAGCTGCGAGATAAGGACACCCAAGTTAAAGACAACTGTGAGTAGATTGAATAGGACAATGGTATGAGAAGCTGCATGAAATGCCCCTTGTGAAAAAGAAATAGCTATTATTTAGTATAGGCTGATAAAGTATTAGTATTTGAGTACTTATTATGAAAGTTTTATACTTTAAAATAATTTAATCAAGTATTAATTTAATGTGATGTTCTTTTTTTTTTTTCAGACAGTAAATTCCATGTTATTTTCAATAAAATATGTAATAGTTTAAATTTATATTGCATGCAATTACTTTAGAGTGCTTTTTTGATCCACCCAAATAGGACTTGCTGTGCATTTCACAATTACTGTTCTGTTGTCTTTGAAGTATGGTTAAAGTGTACTGTCAAATCATTTATGGTAACTAAAAATACTTTTAAATATACTTGTAATTACTCATTTGTCAGAATCAGAAAGAGATGTATTGGTGTGTTTGTATAAAGATGTTGGTGACAATGATAAAGTTTGAAACATTTAAAATATATTAACTTTAAATAGCAAAAAAAAACACTACAGTTACAAAATGATAGCCTACTAAAAAATTACAATCAAGTACTTTACACATGGTTTAGTATGTTAGTCAGCACATCAAAATAAATGTACTTCTTTAAAGCATGACAAAAGATTATTAAAACATATTGATTTAAAATGTAATTTAAAATAAAACTTTTGCATTATTACAAGTAGCTGTAAGTGCTAAAGGGATATTTCACCCAAAAATTTAAATTTTGTCATCATTTACTCGCCCTCAATTGATCCAAACCTGTATGAATTTCTTTCTTCTGAACACAAAAGAAGATATTTTGAAGAATATGGGTAACCAAACATTTGATGGGCCCCATTGACTTCCATATGGACAAAAAATTCAATTGGTCCATCAATTTGGTTTCTGACGTTCTTCAATTATCTTAATTTTTCTTAAACTATTCCTTTTAAGAAACATTGTTATGAAAGTGCACCATCTTTAAGTACACTTAAGTGACCTTTTATTTAATTAATATCATATTATCTGCAAGTACTTTTTTTTTTAATATGCTTTTAAGATTTGTAAGTAATTAAGCACATTTCTTTTTCACAAGGGACTTTGGGAAGGTTGATGTGTTCTGTAATGTGATATGCTATAGCCCAGAACTGTTTTAAACAAGATTTTGATAATTATGTAATAATTTGTGCATGCAGTTTATATCACCTATTAATTAATTTTAAATTAATTGAGAGACTACTGTAAAAAGTAGTGATCTGCGATTATTACCTTAAAAAGTCTGCCTGATCTAACCCCCTAAATTGTTGGTGTAACTTATGCATTTAGATTGATTTAGTGTTACATAATTGATTCATTTAAATTGTAAGTGAACACTGTTCCTCTATGTGTACTTTTTATCACATCACATAGTGAAGGTAACAAGTTTATTTAAAAAAAAGATGAAAAACTTAACATGCAGAAAATTACCCATATGCAAAACACAGCAAGCCATTCGATAGAGCACAGTTTTAACAGAGTAATCACACAGAGGCAGGTTGTGCCTGAAAAATAAACATGATCTATAAAGAAAATGTGTTTTCCAATCAGTGCAGTACATGCAATGAATGAGACCATAAAGTACAGACAGAATGCAGTTGTTAGTTGGTAGCGCAGCAGCAGCACCTGTCAGACAGTCGTATGGGGTTAGTATGAGGGTTAAGAGCTTGGCTGAAGTGCAAGATACTCTTCTTCTGAAAGCCGGTGGTCTTTGCGGATAGGGATTTGTGGTACATTCCAAGAGAAAAGCTGGAAGAACTGATGCGAAGCGGGATAAAAGGGATCATAGATTATTTTGGTGTCCCAGAGTGCAGTTTTTTCTATTGTAGAGGGAATCTACTTCCAGGGTTGTCTTCTCTTTTCAGACAGTTATAGATTATGTCAGGGCGCTTTGGGTGATGTCTGTAAAGAAGGAGACCAGAAGCTGCTGTTTAATTCGTCCAATGAGCTCTTCATTTGTCTGAGAACGCACAGTTAGTGCTGGACTTTTCTGTTGTTTGATGCAGAACCTTTCAAGTCCTCTCAGACAGATTTAGTATGTTTGAGTGCAGTGCATCGTGGGAGGTTTACTCATCGAATCTTGATGTAGACATCCTGCAAGGTCAAAAACGTTCACCGTGTCCAGCTGTTCATAGCAAATGACCTCTGAATAACTCTTGCTTGTGTTATCTTCACCATCATCTTAATGACCACAATTCACAGGTGAAACGTCTCCCTCAGTTTTATACACTCTGTCTGTCGTTGTCATCTCTCTCTCTCTCTCTCTCTCTCTCTCTCTCTCTCTCTCTAGATCAGAAACCACCAGCATGCAGTATTAATTTTGGAATGGAGATTTCATTTTTCTCTGGATAAACGGTTTGCTCACGAATGAATAACAGAAGCACAGATCTATGCAGAATCAGAGCTATGTGCCTCAGCGTAAGATGAAATCCCCTGTGACGACCCCACACCACAAACTTTGTACACAGTTGTTTCTGAATAACGTATGTATATGGAGTGGGATTCAAAAAGAGACCACATTGAAAATACGTGATTTAAAATTGAATTAAAACCAGATTTTAGGAATGTTGAACATAAAATATAAAACAATTCAAATGAGAATATGGACAAAATATTGAGACACCTGACCGTTACACCAGGTCAGGTACAGATGTAGGACATGTAGGATGATAAGGCCTTCATGGCTCGTAATCTCCGTTCTAGTTCATCCCAAATGTGTTCGATGGGGTTGGGGCTCTGTACGGGACAGTCAAGTACTTCCACACCAAACTCATCCAACCATGTCTTTATGATCTTACATTGCGCACTGGGGCACAGTCATGCTGGAATAGAAAAGGGCCTTCCCCAAACTGTTCCTACAATTTTGGATGCATAGCATTGTTTAAAATGTCTTGGTATAGTATGCTGAAATATTTCTCTTCACTGGAAGGAAGGGGCACAACCCCTGATGAACAGCCCCACGCCGTTATTCCTCCTCCACCAAACTTTACAGTTGGCACAATGCAGTCAGATATGTAACATTCTCCTGGCACCCGGCAAATATATATATTTTTAAAATATAAAAATAAAAATATATTTTTCGATTAATCGTTTCTTTCCACAAACATTGAAAGTAATATCTCATTCTCCACTCGATGTCATCCTCTTATTTACCTAGCGCGTTGTTACAGTGGGGACCCTGTCATTTATTCAGTGCCTAACATGGCGAATGCAGGTTTGCCTTTCAGAGTGACAGTTGAAGGAACTGTCAGTGTCCCGATCGGGTCAGTGCTGCATGGTCACAAAAGTTTATCATTTGCACATGTTTTCAAGCCATGCCAATTTAAGCATTCAAGCGAAAGAAAACTCGCACCCACTGTGTGAGAAGTTTTGTGTGCACACTCACCCAAAGCGCACACAGCTGCGCATCTCAGACGGCATGAAAATGAAAAAGAATTCTCAAAATGCCCGCCTTTGTGAGTCTCCAAGTAAACGGTTATGGCTTTACTAAACAGTAGAGAAAGAACGGGTATGTCATACTGGATCCGTGCATTAGTCTAAAAGTGACAGCAGCCTAATATTGCTGTTGCACGCTGTGGTCTTAATGTTAATCAAACTAAAGCAAAGAAATCACTCCTTACTGCAGTGTTATTTTAAATTTGATTGCTCTGTTAAAATTTTGTACCTGTGAACTACTGTTACACCTTCCTGGAAAACCTTAAAAGCATTGATTATTTCATTGGTATCTTTGTTCTATTTTGTATCTCTTCTATTCTAATATTTGTGTTATTGCCATTAGTTTAATTATTTGTTCTTTGTTATTGACCTTTTACTTGTTTTTAATAGTCTTTGAAATGTATATTAGTAGTTTTGTGGTATCGAAATTTGAATCGAGAATTGTTAAATTTCACTGGTATCTAAAATTTTGGTTGTCATAACCTTATATTTATTACAACACAATGATACATGGGTCATATTTGAATGATAACTGTTTTATTCATTTATTACTTTGTGGTGGGGCCAGTGAAAATGGAATCATTGAATTCAGTGAATCGAACAGAAAATCGAGAATTGAATCGAATTGAAATTTTGTGAATCAGAATCGGGACATCTGAATCGATTCCCAGAACTACACCAAACCCAGATATCAGACTGCCGAACAGAGAACCGTGATTTGTCACTCCACAGAACACTTTTCCACTGCTCAAGAGTCCAGACGCTTTACACCTGTCCATCTGACGCTTGGCATCACATTACTTGGTGATGTGAGGCTTGCATGCAGCTGCTTGGCCATGGAAACCCATTCATGAAGCTCCCGCCTCACAGTTTTTGAGCTGATATTAATGCCAGAGGAAGTTTGGAACTTTTGAGCTATGGAGTCAGTAGAGCGTTGGCGAGTTTTACGCACCATGTGCCTCAGCACCCCATTCTGTTAATTTGCATGGTCTTATGCTTTGTGGCAAAGTTGGTGTTGTTCCTAAATGCTTCTAATAATACCAGTTACAGTTAACCATGGAATATCAGAGAGGGAGTTTCACAAACTGACTTGGTATCCTAAGGTGGCGTCCTATCACTGTACTACACTTGAATTAACTGATCTCTTCAGAACGGCCCATTTTTTTCACAAATGTTTGTAAATGCAGACTGAAGTGCTTGATTTTATCCACTGGTGTCAATGTATAAAATTAATATGTAATTGTATATGCATTTCTGAACATGAGCAACATCAGTCAGAAAAAAAAAAACAATTGTAACAGTGACATATTATGTTTTTTACCCCTTACCCCAGCTTAATCAACCAGCCCCTGAAAAAAATAAATATAATAATAAAATAAAATAAATAAAACAATAATAATTAAGTAAGTTAAAATATATATATATACACATTATCTATCTATCTATCTATCTATCTATCTATCTATCTATCTATCTATCTATCTAACAACATAGAGATATATGGCATATTTGAGTTTTTGACTCTTTTATACTACACTCTTAGTCAGGGAGAGAAAGGGACCCCACGTTAAACACATCACGACGTCCTGAGGCTCCAAATATTACACGTTTATAACTTGCAATATTTGACAAGAGTTCCATCCATACATCAATATGTAATATCTAATATATATATATATATATATATATATATATACAAGAATGGTAGTTGTTCTACTAAATTGTGGCACACTGCCACCCACCAGAGACTATTTCTAAGACGTTCTTATCTCTAATACATTCTCCTGCTTCACATACCTTTACAGTCATATCATCTGCTGCAGTAACCCAAACATTTTCACAGTACTAAGAAAAGCAAGCAAACGGGTGTAATTCTGCTCAATTAGTGATAGCGAGCAGTAACTCAAGCGGTAAAGAAAACAAGCAACGCTCTGCTGTTTTTCAATAGCCATGGCTTAGCCAACTCGGCAGCTGGGCAAGTACCTAAAGGTAGGAATCTATGAATATAAGTGCCATTGGAAATGTGTGATACAAAAACCAAGCATTTCCAGTGCTTTCACAGAAGAATATGCTCCTGTGGCCAATAGGGGGAGCTTCAGATATCATGTCCTATAACTGCCAGTTTGACATGTCCAGGCATCAGTTAGTAGAGTTGTACAATGTACACAAAACAGCTGATTTTGTGTTGCTTTCTTCATGCTTCATCCTGACGTTTTATTCCTAATCAGTATTTTAAAATGAAAATAATTGATTGAATTGAATGGTATGGATTTCATTATGATTAAATACGAAAAAAACGTATTTATCCATTAAAATAAATATTTGATACATAACTATAAAATTTGTATCTACATATTTATCTACACTACATGTGCAGCTGTCAGAATAAAATGTTATTATGTTCTGCTGTCGAAATGAGTATTTAAGTGTCTTATTTACAGGTTTCCATCAAAGAGAAATTTCCAGTTTTTAAAGTGAGCTTGCATGTTATTAAGTCCAATAACTAGTATAAATTATGAATAACCGCTAATACCACACTGTGAACAATTTCACAAGGTGGCCTACAAAGATCTTTTGTGGCCAATTAAAGACATGTCTTAAACAGCACAAGACACTCTTTGTTTGGGTTGCTAAGACAGTCAATAACAAAACGTCTCTAACCCCCCAAATGTTTTGCTCCAACACAATGAACATTTAATTGATTACAACCATTCCCATCCCAACATATCAACAAGAAGATCAGAGGGCAACGATTCTTGGGAGCTCCGCACGCTGCTTATTTTCCTCTATTCTTTGAGTCTCCTCACTTTCTGTGTCTTAGGAGCCAATACCTACACCATTAGACCAATCAAAAAGTCCTTTTCCCATCATGCTCTAATGGTTTAACAACAGAAAAGAGACAAATATTCCTGTGGGGAAAAACCCCCAAAGCTTAGCACTCATCTTTATTCTTCTCTGAGAAAAAAAGGAAAGGTTTCTCTGTAAGAACTCATTTCTCCACAGATGTGTCATTGCTCCACAGCAGGGGGTTTGAACTTTCTAATTCTTTTAAAAACCTTCTTAGTGAGACGTCCTGTGGGAGCCCCAGTAATTGCAGTGTTGATCTTTTTACCCCCTGTTCTGTGTTCTGTTTCTCCTGTAGCGTCACATCTTTTGCCCACTCATGAAAGTAGGAAATGCTTATTAAAGGAAGACTGGGAATTGTTTAACCTGATGGTCCCTTCTTAAAATGAGCATAATTAGGTAAATAATGAATAAATTATTTTGTGAACAAAAAATAGATAAAAAACTGCATTCTATTACTGGAAAACACTTTAAAAATAAGTTAATTGTAGATACTGTACTCCTCCTCCTTCATTTTTGTGACATTTTCATGTCTGTTCCCAGTCTATACTGAATCAGCTGTAAAGTCTTTCTTGGAAAAGTTCTGAAACCTAACAGACTGTGAATAATTCAAATGTCCCTGGTGGGACCATCTGGACAAGGACAAGAGCTATTACCACGTACAATGCCATTTCGCCAAGGAAAAGTGCACGCACACCTCTTTTTTTTTTTTTTTTTTGGTGGGAAATTACTATTCAGCATTATCTTTTGCCTTTGGGCTCTTCTGGTAATCCCTACAATCAATGAACAAAACTCCTTTTTACTCATGTGAGTCATTACATCACAATAAATCATTATGTGATTAATCAATGTAAAATTACTGTAATGAGTTTGCCTTTTTACCAAATGTCAAATGATGTCCTTCTCAGCCATTTAACTCATGATCAGAAGATGTGTTTTTCGGCCTTGGATAAATGTCGTTACTAAATTACATTAATGCTCTACAATTAAAAAGATCATAGAGAAAGGGGTTCCCCAGTTGACACTGGGACACAATTAAAATCAGCATGTGTAAATTCTTGACCGCAGATCTCTTGGCAAGGATCCACACCAGATGGAAGCAGGATTTTGTTTTTCTGAAAGTTGCGACATCTTACTGGTAACCATTTGTGTGTGGAAATGTGTCCGTTGTAATGTTTTTAAATTGTCGTGAACTAGCGATACAAAAAATGAGCCGTGATGGTGCCTAATTGAAGACAGAGATGATTATCAATTCATTTGGAGTCAGCGAGGGCTGTTTGCCCTCACTCTAGACTAAAGCTTTAAACCGTACCGACTCCCTCCTTGTGACTTCACTGTGACTAAAACCTCCCTGCCACATTTAAGTAACTTTCTGTGGTTCGCTTTATTGATACCACTATGCACATACTCTTCATTTAAGCCTTGAAATGAAGAATTACAAAGGAGCATATGGAATTCAAACATTACAAAAGCTGCGGGAAGGTTTCAGCTTTAATGGGCTTTTGGCTCTTTTCTCAGCATGTAAGATGTGGTTGTATTTTGCATTTGTCATGGGGTTACTATAATTTCAGTGTCCATAATTGCGTTTCCAGGTAACATAAACACCAAGAAAGAGTCTATATAGGAATTATAAAAATAGACAGTATTAGACAATGTTATTAAGACTCTATTAACTGTAAAATTACAGAACAACATAATATATATTAAAAGCAATTTAAGAATAAAACAATTTTTGTAATAATTGTAATAATTCTATAAAAAAATGTTAATTGCTTAAAAAAGGCTATTCCCACCACCGTTATTTCCCAGGAAATGACCTTTCGTGACAACATGCCCCAATAGGGATAAATGGGGGAAGTTTGAACAGCAGCTGCTTATGGCTTTTTTTATGGAACACAAAACAATTCATAAAACAGCTAAATAAATTTAAAGGGTAATTAATACATTTTATAAATGTAAACCATTTGATACACATGTGACAACTCACCAATTTGATATTTATGAAAAATACCCTTGTCCTGTAAACAAGTTTTAAATCACTCTGACTTGTTTACATTTATAGAAAAATATGATAATTACATTTTTATTTTTCTGGACAGAAGTCTGCATTTAGAAAATGTCTTACAAAATATTAAATACTTTTTTTTGTTTAAATATAAGAGGGTTTTAAATCCGTTTATTTTTTAATCAAAACAAAACCACTGTTAAAGAAAAATATTTGTGTAAATCTTATAAATCCTTCCATTGAATAAAGATAACGTTGATTTTTATTCATATTTAAATATATACCATTTCGGTATAGACATATGCTTGTCTGATCTGTTTTTGTGTCATATATCTTTGTTTGTCATATATCTCAATAAAATCCTTCAATTGAATAAAGACAACATTGATATTATCCATATTCATAGCATGAAAGTACCTCGTTTATTATTCTCTATCTGTCCCAGACCAATCCTCACCAACCCTCACATCTCAATAGGTCCTAACTTCCCTGTTTATCGGTTCAATCTGGATTTGTCTAATGAGGCACTTGTCCTCTATGGCAGTGTGCTCTGTGTGTGTGTGTGTGTGTGTGTGTGTGTGCTGACGTAGAGGTGGGCTGGCAGAGAGTTAAGTGGAGTAGTCTGAGTGCCATCAAGATAAGGCAAACATCAGAAGTCCTGAAGACAGTAGATTGCTCAGTCTGAGTACTGATGTATATACATGAGTGTCTTGTGTCAGATGATATCTCAGCGGATCCTCACAGCGTCAGCTCACATGTTCATTCATTCATTCTTTCAACAGAAAGCACCAGCAGAAAAGTTGTAAAGTGGTTTCATGAATGAGGTGTCACGACATCGCTTGGCACTCTCCAGCATCATTTGATTTTTCGTCAGATTTGGACGATCTGAAGCTGGTCGCTGGAAAGCTGTGCGCGTATTGCACGGATCTTCTCCTCAAGCAGAAGAGTTGTTGTGAGAGAGTTTTGCAGAAGAGCAGCAGCAGCATGGATTACTTTTTATTTCGACTCTTCTGTTCTTTGGCTTTGGCGTCGCTTTTAGTTCAAAGGTAAGGACTTTCTCAGTTGTTTCGAGTAAAATTGAAACGAATTTATTCGCTTCTGCGCGCGAATCTCTATGTCTATTTACTGTAAACGTTTGCTCACAAAAATA
This sequence comes from Squalius cephalus, assembly GCF_949319135.1. Lineage (NCBI taxonomy): Eukaryota > Metazoa > Chordata > Actinopteri > Cypriniformes > Leuciscidae > Squalius > Squalius cephalus. The sequence goes on from NC_137130.1 coordinate 22,971,335, forward strand.
AATTGCCATGATATTCTGTTCTTACGTGCTTCATAAAACTTTCAAAACAAGAAGTTTTGCACATCCGTTTTTTTGTTTTGTTTTGTTTCTAACATCTTTGAGAAAAGTAGTACAAAGTGAAGTTTTATTTTACTCTTTTATAATGTAGGCTAACTAAAGTATTTGTCACAAAGTGCTGAGGTGGGCTATTTGGTTCACTTTTGATTAATAGATTTAAATATTTTGCTAATAAAAAATGTCTTTATTTAATATCAGTTATACAGTTTATTTGCAGTTTAGTTACTTTGTATAATTTAGTATAACTTACCTATAATATAATAGTGTATAAATAATATATAATGTAGTTTGTATAATATTATATTGTACTGGTAATTTGCATTGCATTAGTTCGTTTATACAATGTTAAGTTTCACATAACTTTTCTTTAATGCACTGTTGTTGCATCTGATATTTTGACAAGTAATCTCAAATCATCCTCCTTTGATGCCATATTTTCTGCATGTATATAGTATCTATTTCCAGCACATGGTGTATTTTGTATTAGTCATGAGCATCGGGCTCCACAGTGGCTCAATGTCACTCTAATGTGTGACACAGCAGTTTTGTATGACCCATGGGATCTTTTTATATTATAAACACGTACACAATGCAAAAGAACTCATAAACAGAGTATTTATTTATTATTACTCCTTTAAGCATCTTTTTGTGCAGATGTATTTGGATACTTGATAAGGTTTCGTTCTCTCTTCTAGGGCAGATTCAAATGAAATCCTGGGACTAAAGATCCCCTTTGACCCCATTCTCAATGCCAACACGGTGTGTTTGACCCTGCCCGGCCTGACAAAGAAACAGCTGGACGTGTGTATGAGACATCCAGATGTGACGGCCTCTGCCATACAAGGCATTCAGATCGCCATCCATGAGTGCCAGCATCAGTTCAGAGGACACCGCTGGAACTGCTCAAGTCTGGAGACCAGGAACAAGATCCCCTATGAGAGTATTGTCTTCAGCAGGGGTAAGCAACAAAATAAACCTAACCTATGTGGAACTAGTGACTTCTTCAGTTTGTCAACATTTCGGGAGAAGTTTTTAGAAAATCTGGTTTGGTCTGTGCTTTTCTTGGGGCCATGGTGTAAAAGTATACAAAAACAATTTCAAATTAATGTTGGTATTCATACTTAAGTAATTGCATCTAAACTGGTTTGGTAAGCTAAACTTCCCCATATTGGTAAATAAATCCACGTTTGTACATTGCTAACACACATAAATGTGCGATAGTAGGAAAACTCTATCAGTCTTAGGCATATATCACTTAAAAAGTGAATGTAAATATCCTGCAAGGGGGGCTTCCCTGGCCAGCTAATGCTTTTACTTTGTGCCAGTGCAAGTGCTGTGAATTTGCTTTCAGCATTTTCCCAACCCTCAGTGGCAAAAGCATAAACCTGTTTAGTTAGTTTCTATAACCCAAAGTGACAGTTTCCTTCAATCTTTAATTCATTTTCCCACTTCCTCCACCATCAGCGCAGCCGGGCGTGCCTCTCACTTTAAATTATTTGTTAGATTGATTTGTTCCAGGTCTTTCATTGGCTTGGAAGGAAATCTAAAACAGCATTTCCATGTCCGTGTCTTCTGGCTGCGCCTAAGTGCCGTTTGCCCCCCATAGAATCATGAGAGGATTGCACGAACAAAAAAGCAGCACCGGCTGGTTTCGTGTTTGTGTGTGTGTGTGTGTGTGTGTTTCAGCATTCAGGTCTCCTCTGTGTGAGTGTGTATGTCACTGTGGGTGGGTGGGTTAATAGGTGTGAGCTCCTGTGTATTTTGAAATGATCAATTGAACATCGTTCAGCTATCTCAGATCTTTGCTCCGAGCCCCAAGGGCAGCTCTGCCATCAGCAAGCATTTTTGGAAAACACAGCGAATTCCTGACACTGACTGTTTCACACCTGATTTAAGTCTTAAAGGTTCATTAGTCATTTGTAATCGCCAAAGATGGACAAAACAGGACATGGCGGTGAGGCGAGGCTGCATTCACAGGCCTAATAAGACAAGCCCCAATCTGCATTAAACACGCTTTTTAAGTGGTAGACATGGGGTCATGGCCGGTTTAAAACTTGTTCAAACTTGGAAATTTCTGTTTCTCTTGAAGGATAATTTACAATAAACCAAAGGTCTTTAGTGGTCACACAAATGCATATGAATGCAGACAGTCAATAATGCAGAAATAATAAACTTTAAAAAAAATTGTTGGGGGCTTGACACATACAGTAATCTGTGTCTTCTAGAGTTTATTTCAGATCTTTGACCAGACTGATTAAGTCTTGCTTTCCATTGTTTTAAATTATTTATATAAAAATTAAAAAGATGAGTGTATATATATTATAAAATTTATATATATTGTATATATGTTTATGTGTCTGTTTCTGTGTGTGTATATACTGTACATACACACACACAAACATATATTTATATACATATATGCTTTATATGTGTATATGTACAGACACACACACACACACACACACACACACACACACACACACACACACACACACACACACACACACACACACACACACAGACATGCAATATATAAATGCAATAATATATATACACACACATATTATGTAAACAAACTTTTATGTTAGATGCGGTTAATTGTGATTAATTGATTTGACTGCACTAATATATATATATATATTATATATATATATATATATATATATATATATATATATATATATATATATATATATATATATAAGATGGACAAAACAGGACATGGAGGTGAGGCGAGGCTGCATTCAAGATGAAAAGATGAGTGTATAAAATGTATATATATTGTATATATGTCTATGTGTGTGTGTCTGTGTGTGTATATACTGTACATACACACACACATATAGATATATTTCATATATAGACATACACAGTATGTGTGTATATATGTATAAGTGTGTGTCTAAATATATACTTTATATTCTTTTAGATCAGTAACCAGACTTTTTTTGAGACTTAACGGTAAAAACTGGAATTTTATATGTATACTTAAGAGAGTTTTTTTCATACTGAAGAAGTGCCCTTTGATTTTAGCAAGCAGAAGGAACTATAAACTATTTAGCCTTTAGTGGGCTCTTTCATGTTTCTGAGCATGGCCTTCTTTAATTCCCCATCTGTCCCTGAAAGTGATTCAGGAGAGTCTGCTTTTATGAGACCTCCGTTTATTATTGTTTAAAACCATTAGCGTTCAACAAGCCTATAGCACACACAGGCACCTCTGCTGAAGCATCTTCTTTACTCTGGAAACCCTGGAGAGAGAAAAAAAAAACCATTGTAATTAAATATACTTATACAAGGACAACAACATAACGTGCTACTGCTACATGTGGCTCTCATGTGTTTGAACGTTTTTGCTGAGGAATTTCTTAAATCTTGTCAGAGAGCATTAAAGTCAGCCACACTTCTGTTCCAATAAAAAGCGTGGTGGATGAGAGCTGAAATCCAGATGAGCGGCATGTGATTAGTGCAGATCAAACGGCTGCTAACGGTAGCCAGGTTAATTGTAGCCACGTTTTTGAGCTCTTCGCAGAGCCTGTGTACAGATGAGCATGTCTGTGCTTAGCCACACTAACCAGAGCCCTCCACACCTTTTCCATTGTTCCTGCATGTGCATGCCTTGGATACTTAAGCGCTGCACTGCGTTAACTAGATTTGTTGTGCTTTGTCGTGTGAGGTCTTTCGGTTGCTTGTTGTGTGGAGGAATATACTGGTACTGCTGTCAAGCATCAGGGCGATAGCGATCTCCTCCCCAAAGCACAGAGAGAACAAATCCACAGGGGCAAAGTGGGCGATGGACAACATTTGAGTGAGGCTTGCCTGAATAATCCCTTGTATTGTCTCTTTGGCAGGTTTCAGAGAAAGCGCATTTGCATACGCTATTGCGGCGGCCGGTGTGGTGCACGCTGTGTCCAACGCCTGCGCCATGGGCAAACTGAAAGCCTGCGGCTGCGATGAGAAACGTAGAGGGGACGAGGAGGCGTTCAGGATCAAACTCAACCGTCTGCAGCTTGAGGCCATCAACCGGGGTAAAGGAATGGTGCACGGCGTGATGGAACACTTTCCCGCCGACGCTCTCGGTCCCCAGGACTCCTGGGAATGGGGAGGCTGCAGCCCCAACGTGGAGTTCGGTGAACGCTTCTCCAAGGAGTTCTTGGACTCCCGTGAGACGTACAGAGACATTCACTCCAGGATGAGACTTCATAACAACAGAGTTGGCAGGCAGGTGAGAGACGGCGTTATGTTGGCTGTGTGTGATGTGTGACACTAAGCCTGAATGAATCAGCAGTGTTGGATTGCAAAGGGGATCGACTTACGCTCCCTTTTAAGGTGCGTTAAAACACGGTGTTCAAAGATGAGCGCTTCTTTTCTACCGAGATACTATAGCCGTGTCACATGTACTAAAGGGGACAATAGCGGTTGAGGTCCTCCTTTTGATGTACCTAGAAGCTACAGATTTTCTCTGAGCGGCAGTTAAACATGAAGGGACGCTCATGTTGCAGCTGTGCTCTTGAAAGCTTCATCCCTGTCCGTTTTGCCAAGCGTAACATTTTTTTGTTTGTGCGTTCCCTGCCTCGTGTGATCGTTGCTTTTTCAAAAAAGCGAACCCTGGCATTGAGAGAGGTTTGTTGAACTTTTTGCCTGGGCTCCTGCCTGTGCGTAAACGTAAGAGCCGGTGCCCCGTCTATGCTCAATTTGGTGCACTCATGAATCTTTTCCGATCTCCACGCAAGTGTCCACCCCCCGAACCACCTACCAACTGCAAAACACTTAAATGAGCAATAACTCCACTCGAGCAAAAGCAAACATGTGCTTCTCTGAAACGTGTTATCTTTGGATTTGGGAATGTTTAAAAGGCATTTAAGCTTTATCAAAATATGCCTTCCCTGGTGTTGCCTTTGATCAGTGAGTCCCTCCTGGTGGCAATGTGTGATGTAAGGGATCGAGGTGTTGTCTTTTTGCCTGTGTTGGACTAATTAGATAATAAGTGGTAGATTAGCAGCACTGTGGCGCAGTTAAGTTAAAAGCACTGGGAGGAATAACAGGACATGTAATAGGTGAAGAACTGATGGGGCCTTTCTGAGTCTTTACGTATTACTTTTGTTTTATAAGGAAAACAAGTGGACACCACTATTGCGAAAATGTCACTTATTTTAATCCATAAACATTTATTTCATGCAGCTTGTAGTACAGAGCACAAAGTCATCAGAAATATGTAATAACACAAACTGAATTATGCAGTGACTAAAAATGTTAAACATATCAAAAACATCTTAAATTTTAGATTCACTCTTTGCTTTGATGACAGCTTTACACACTCTATATTTGCCCAACCAACTTTATGAGGAGCATCCTGAGATGTCTTTCCATCTTGAAGGATGTTCTCATGACACTTGTTAACTGCTTTCCCTTCACTCTCGGTCCAAATCATCCATCTCAAATACTTTTTTTTTTTTTTTTCTGTAAAGAAAATCATATATTTGTCTACAAAACTAGTTTCAGTCATTTAAGAATAAGCATATAGATCACAATTTCTTTAAATGTAGTAAGATGTGTTCAAAACTTTTCACTGGTACTATATACTGTACTATATATCACTCAAGCAGCTGTTGCCCAGTTGTTCATAAATGTTAGACTCCAGTTCCTAAATTATTTAATAGATCTGGAAAGGGTATCCTAACCTAGTTAAGAGTTGCAAGACAAAATGTTTTGGAATGATATGATCACAGTGAAATTTGGAAGTAGAATACATGAGCCATTTATTGTAGATCCATAATAGTGCCCCCTACCACAGTGAAAACATGGATTGCCGGAAAATTCTGTCAATGCGAGGAAGCATTATGTCGTAATAAATGACTGAAAATATTGTCAGTGGTGGGGAAAGAGTAAATAAGCATTTGAAAAAAAAGATTAATGGGCTACATGTTTTCAAAGGGTTATCACTACAACAGTGCAACAATTAACAGATCTGGTGGAAAAAGTGCACATGTGCTGTGTGGACAGCTTGGGTTATGCAGTTCTTCCACCACCTCTGTTAGTTGTTTTATTGTTGCATTGATATAAATTCCTCAAAGAAGCTCATAAATGTATAATTTAATGTGGCATGTCAGGTGCGTTGACAGTTTTCTTATGCTTGTGCTTGTGCTCTAAATGTTAATCCCCATAATATCCGGTTATGCATGACTTACATTTTACTGATTATTTTGTAAATACCTCTAAATATTATAAATTCAAATCACATGAGTTACTCCATTTTGCAAAATAGCTTGGTCTTACAGCAAGTGAATCACTGGTAAACCTCAGATTTGACTTGAGCGTGCACATGTGAGTCAACTACATGTTTTTGGCTAGCTAAAATATTAGTTATTAATTGATCATCAAAACACAATTTATTGAATGAAATATTGCATGCTTGGTGTGATGCCCTACTGTCACATTACTCTTGCAGACCCACTGTTGGCTGATTAAGTGGTTGAGGCCATTTTAGTTTGACATTACTGTTGGCTTGGCTTCAGAACACCTGTCATTTTAGTCAGTATTTAAGAATTAGACTTTGCTTAAACTTATTTTCAACTTTACTATAAAAAACCCCCCTCTGAGGTCCTGCTTTTGGATTAGAAGTGTTTGTACTGCTACACTTATAAGTGTTTTTTTCTACTCTTATAAGGGGCGTTTTCATAGTTCCTATAACTTTTGGCGGAAGTGGGGGCTTTTTGGCGTGTTCGCATTGCAGGAACTGGGAATGATTTTAGGAATGCCTTTTTGGTTACTAAATTAGCTACTTCAGAGTTGGGAAGTAAACCAGCACAATAGGATCTACCAGTGATGTGAGTGTATGTTGATGCCATGCCATACATGCCATACAAAACACTTGTGCCTGTCATTTTTAAAAAGCGGTGTAAACACACAGTTTACATATACTTACTCCACGAACTAACTTCACGAACGTGGTAAAGAAAACAATAAGACATAAACATATATAAAGCTAATGTTAACGGCTTTTACATGGCCCCTTTGTGTTCTTTTTTTAGCTTCAATGATATGTTGTACTGGAAGTTAGAGATTTAGTCTCTTACCCCTACTTTTCAATTGCATAACTTATATGTCTACATTCCATCTCCATTATCACAAAACCCACGACACACAACAAAAACACAGCTCTGATCACGGCGTCCTCCATCCTCCAGTTGACGTTGTTGAATGCCGCACTTAAATGACATTGCTGACGGCTGGCTTACGTCACTTCAGAGTTCCTACACTGAATGCAACCAGGAAAATGGCCCTAGGGGAATGTAGTTCTCGGGGGACAGCCTTGGGTGGCTAGTTCCAATAAATGAGTTCCTATAACTCAGTGCGAAAGCCCCTATAATCTACCACTTCTCTTATTTCTGTGGTTTCAGATTTGGTAATCCAAAGCTACTTACATTGTTGTTGTTTTTTAACCAGATTTTCACATTTTTGCCAGTTCATGCATTCCCAGGGAATTGAACCCATAACCTGGTCATTAGTACTCTACTGATTGAGCTACATTGACTAACCCTAACTCTTAACATGTATTATTACTCTTATCACTACCACAATTTGAAAGTCTTCCTGTGGTGAAAATTATGTTTTTAATGTTGTTTATATGTCTATGTGGTGTTTTTAATATGCTTTAAGACAAACCATGTGGAAACTCATAAGTCAACATCATTGCTGAGTATTTTCTCTTTAAGACTGCAGGGATCTAAAGACAGTCTAAAAAACGCGGTTTGAAATCGCTGGTGTTTCTGACGTCACAAACTACCTTGTAACCAATCACGTCAACGTGCCGGCGGGCTTTAGCATATCATTAACAGCGAACTAGCAGGGGAGTCTCAAGAGATGCCAGGCTATATCTCTGTATATTTTTCTGCTGATATGAAAAATCGGGTAGATTTAGCAATATAGCAGGTGTATGATGTATAATACAATGTTATGATCAACTATATGCCTTTCTCCACTTATCAAAGCATTTCTGATTATTGTTAGAAGGCAGCTGCCTGACTCTGATACGGTGAATGGGAACATGGTTTGTGTAACATTAGCAACACATTATTAGCTGTTTGATAACATAGTCAAGCAAAAGGATAAACATATTAATAACTGATCAGAGTAAAGTAGTATGCGTATTTGGCGTGCTGTCCGAGGGTTGGGCTCTAAGCTCGGAATTAGGCCCGAACCCAGAGTACTCCCCCGTATTTCTGGTTAGGACGCAACCAGGTGAGTGTGGAGACGGGGTGGTGGAGGGATGCTGAAAACTGTCAAGGAACATATGTGGGTCGACTGTCATGCCTCCACTCGTGCTGATTGGGTTGACATGTTGATTACTGATTGCTGACTGCTGGTTGGAATGACATGATAATTGGATAGATCATTTGAACGTGTTCCTCCCGAACTTTGTTAATACAACATCATTATGTGTCCAACGTTGTAAAGAGCGATACCATTGTGCAGCGTTTACCTCAGTAAGTTGGCCGAGTGGGTCTCTGAGCTGGTGGTGTGAGTGGAGGCGGGGCTTATTAGCATTTTAATGGATCCACGTATACTAATTGAAGGAAGGGTGTAGAGTTACATTCAAGCTATTTTAAGGCATGAAGACATTTTTTTTTAAATAATGTATGTCATTTTAGTGATCACAGATGAGTTTTAAGGGATAAAATTATTGACTACAGAGTGACTTCACTATTGCTTGTATCTCCAATATTGTCCAACTTATTTTGGTGTTGCAATAAACAGCAGCTCATCAGCTGTGCGTTCTAGTTGTGGGAGGCAAGATATCGTCATGGATTAATCTGCTATCACTCTTTATCAGGACGGTACAGAACTGAAGTGTAAATGACCATGATAAGCTCCGATGGGCCATCACTGGCAGGTTCACACAGACAGAGTTGCAGATTGTTCATTGTTTGCTGCTTCCTCTTCTCCAATTTGTCTCTGTATCGTTCCATCAGTTTTCTGGTTCCCTTGATTATTTAGACAAAACATACTTGGTCAATCCTAAATAAAGTAACAGATACACTATTAAAAATAAAGGTTCCAAACTGTTTTTTTTGCAACGATGCCATAAAGAAGAACAATTGTAGCTTCGCCAAAGTACCTTTCAGTAAACCGTTCTCAAAATAACCATTTTTATCTTAGTGTGAAGAACACTTCTAAAGAACTAAATAAATCGAAAGAATCTTTTTTCCCAAGAAAAAATAATGAATGTTAAAGTTTACTCATGGAACCATAAATGGCAAAAAAAAGAACCTTGATTTTTAGTTGTGTTTGCCATCTAAAATACCTCTGATAATTCTCATGTCCAATTTTGTGTCTCGCTCTATACACTTTGACACATTGTTCTAGAGACTGTTAATTTGGTATATTTCTAGAGTCTTTGTTATTGATGAATTCTGTCACAGTTTTGTGATTTATTGTTGTAATTATCATGATCATTGTAGACTTCATTGGCAAAAGCCACCCATTTGAAGAGGTCTCAAGAGCTCAAGAGACGACACTTCAAAGGATCTATATTGTTATCATTTTCTAAACTGATTAATTGTTATTTACATTGGATGATCTATAAAGGATGCTGGAAGTTCAGGATTTCTGTCTGAGAAGCTCAATTAGGAGGTGTGGTGTTTGATCAAGCTGCCAACGAGGGTGTGATGTACAGAGAGAGACGCCATTGTTTAGGAATATTTCTTCTGCTTTTGCCAGTAAGCCTATTTGGCCTCCAAATCTGATTGTCAGAAAAAAATTTGCTGCTACCGAAATATGTTACTGTTGGCAGGTTTTCTCGAGTCAGTGTCAACAAGATGAGAAAGAAAATTCAGAAATCCTTCATCTTCCAACTTTAATTAAACTAATTTTCTTGATAAAAGAAATGTGATCTTCATAAGAAATAAGAAATTCATAATTCATGACATTTTTTTTTCTGCTTAGCCCATTGTCTTTGGCAACTGGATCCCATAATTTTGGCAGATGGGTGATGTGACGTAGGGGTCCCGGGTAGGTGGGGACATGCTCTGTATCACAGAGATTTTTTATTTGCAAGGTTTGCGATCCAACGTTCGCTCACCTCCCCACCCCTCCCCAAAGGTAGTCGCTTGTCGAGGAATGTAGTGACTTTACTGGGATGTACATGTCGCCTCATGCCCACCCTCTGGTTCTCACGACGTTCAGTCTTGTTAAAAGCTCTAATTAGTGGCTGCTGGCTATTTGGAAACAGATGTTTAAAGCTAGCAAAAGATTTTAGACATCAAACACAGCGGGAAGTAGAAAGACATTCGCCCTTCCTTCCCCAAATACAACTTTTAAACAGTCTGTCACTGGCCAGGGCAACAAAGAGAGAGAGAGAGAGAGAGAGAGGGGAAAAAAAGGAAACTGCATGAAGAGAATCAATTTAATTGTATTGTTTTAGTATTTGCCATTCACCACTTCTGGCAACATCATATGGACCAGCGGGGCAAAAAGAACAGGGCATGTTTTTATGTTTGCAGTAGTAGCCGATTACATGGCAACGTCTAGTGGGGTTGTAAATTATTTTTTGCATGTTTTCATTGGAGCTCCTTCCACTCAATGAAGACCGGTTGGAAAGCCAGGCAACGTTTCTACTTTTAGAGCAAGGCAAGCAAAGGGCAGGAGTCGGTACAGAAACACAGTTTATAAGAACAATGTTTTGACCTAGAAGTATTAGTGACATTTCCTCTACATTTCTTTGCTATATACACCACACATGATTTAAATGTAAACACGTTTAATTGACGAAATACATCACAGTCTGGTCACGCATCTATCCGTGACTTTAATGAAGATGTGTGTCGGGACACTGAGGTTTTTGGTGGAACGCCTCCTCTAAAACATCAAAGGAACCGAGCAATTCTCATTCAGCAATTCATCAAGAGCCATTAGATGGAGGATCATGTTGTCAGGCACCCTGTCATCATTTTGTCCTAGACCTTTAGTGGACTCTCCAGCTTATACCTAACAGTGTCTTACTGCGACTGCAGTGCCCTGAACAGCTGTCTGTGGTGATGTTTTTTGGGCTGGCATGCAAATATTTTAGACATCAATGTTGTTTTTGTGTACTAGTGTTAAAGACATCATGAAATGAAAGCTGACCCAATTTACAATTTAATGTCAACATTTGATTTTCCTTCTCATTCTCACTATTCTGAAAACAATTACAAGAAATTACATTTCATTTAAAGAAATCTATAATGCAGTTGCAGTTGTTTCATTTTCTCTACAGATTTTCCTGTGGTCACCCATACAAACTGTGCTGTTCTCTGTACATTTCTTCTACATCTGGATTTCTAAATCTTTTATACGTTACATAGATGTTTTTGTTCACAACTTTATCTGTAATAGTTTTACAATAAATTGAAGGAATATGAACAATGCCATGTGGAAACTCTTTATTAGAAAGGAAGACAGGCATGTTGCCATATGGCAATTCTGGAATTGCACTAATGCATTTTTATCAGTGGCATACTGAAAAGAGTCATTATTCTCAGTTAATGTTTTATTTTTTATTTTTTTACAAATCAAAATCCATGTCCCAGTTACACTTAATGTTGTCACATTTTCCTGGTTAAATAAACAGTACATTACACCAAAAAAAAATAAAAAATAACAATGTTATTAATTTTCTATTTATTAAAACCTAAGTATAAATCTCATCAAATCAGCGTTTTAAGCATTTTTACATTTATTCCACTGGTCACAAAGTATCTTTAATTTCACCGAGCTGATTTATCATTAAATTATTAATTTTTCTTTCTAAAAATATAATAGCTTTCTCCACTCAGAAATATGGCACATCCGGAAAGCTAAATGTGTTGCAAATGCTTTTTCAGTTATTTTTAATAGTATTCTTGAAGGACTTCAGTTAGTATCAATATTTGATTGATTGATTGATTGATTGATTTTATATTAGTTTTATGTTGTTGGTTTAGTGTGAAGGGGAAAGCGTCTGACTTGAGGGGTTGCACATTTACAACTGTTTTGCTGTACACTGCCTGTCGTCCAAATGTGCTACCAATGTGTTTTACTTGATCTCAGTCTGGTGCCAGTTTATGGGAGAGCCTGTCTCACTTTTTCTTCAATTAAAGTGGCCCAGATGTGGCTCTCAATTTGCTCTGCACCAATGAAATTACAGCACACCCTTCAAAACATCCACATCCACAGCATGTCGGAAAAGAAAATGTGCAAATTTATAGGCCCTAATATGTTTTGCTTGCAGAGCCATTTATAGTGGCTTCTGCTGTGTTACTGTAGCTTTTGGAGCAGCACATGTTGCTGTACACATCAAATGCTGATGAATAACTGCAACACTTCTTCCACTGCACTTCTGCTCTTGCCAAAGACATGTCATACAGAAAGATTAGCTTTTTTCAAGGATGAAATATGCCTTTAGGTTTGTTAGGTGCTGACACTCTTTAGATTTCCAGAACATCCCGCGATTGCATGTGGTTGCACTGTAAATGTATGTTCCTTGGATTATAAAGTGCTGTATGCCTATATAAATTGTAGGATACACTGAATAAAACAAATCTGCCGGTAAAGCCCATTGTTTCACGAGTCTCATTCTGTGCCAGCAGGGCAACACAGAGTCTTGACAGGCTTCGCTTTAAGGATGTTAATCTGTTCATGGCAGACAGAGGAATGAGCTACTCTTCATCGGTAGCTCCTTGAGCTAGACAGCCTGCCAGGCTTCATTCAGACGCTCCACCTCTCCACACACCCGATAGATTATCCTGTTGTCACTTAAGCAGGGCGGCAGCTTCCAACAGCACTTCCTGTCTCTTCCTCGCTTCCTCCACTGCTACGCCACTCCTGCCCTTAGGTGCCTAGTCCAGGCCGAACGGGAAGAAGAGCAATCAGACTCTGCGATCTTCCATCTCTTCCCTGTAGCTCCCTCATCATGGGCCACACATGGCAAGAGCAGGCAGGTCCACTTACTAAACTGCTGGAGGTGAGACATTTAAATTTCCGTCAGGCCCTCGGCACTCAAAGTGAAAGGATTTGAATATCTTTATTTGTCTGTACCCGCATTGCATCGACCCTCAGGGGACTGATTTGGCTTCCTTTTGGAAGGCTGCAGGCTCTCGAAACGATCCCGACCATGAAAATACTGGTGCCGGAAAGGGTAAATCCTTGTTTTCTCATCACTAAGGGTTAATTTGAGTACCACTGAGATGTTTACCTCTAGAGATCAGCCTGAATTTTTTTGCGTCTATGTTGAGTGAAAATGGTTTTGTAGTACCTGATTTGCCATTGTGGGTGTATTGTTGTGATTGATGGTTGTTATCTTTGGCCTCAATAAGGTATCTGTTTCATATCTGTCTCTCTACTGTGTGTGCCCATTCATATAAAACCAACCTGCTCCATTTGCATGCACACCTATGGTGGCTAAGAGCTTGAAATAGAAACCACCGGCATGCAAACCGCATAGCCTGGAGAATTCACAATCTTCAGGGATGGGAGATGTCTGCTTTTGACAACTGCTGAAACCGACCTGTGACTTGAGGTGAACGGCAACAGTTGTCTTTAAAAAAAAAATCTGTTTTAGCAGACTGCGGCCCTGGAGGATTGTAAAGATGTTTTGAGTCATCTCAAAAACTGAAAGAAATTCTATATATATATACTCCACTTCATAGAAGGGGAAAGACAGAAGAAAAATCACAAACCATGGCTGAGTGACATGAAATAGCACAGCTTCATCTTGTACAGTGAAACCTAATCCGTTGAGTTTTGACAGACAAAACTCGACTTATCTCTAAAGATGTTCAAACTGTGTTTTGTCCCGTGCTGAGCGCTATTGGAAGCCTGAGACAGTGTGAAATGTGGGATTGCTAAGCCTTAATGTTTGTGCTTGTGTTGTTGATATGGGTGGATGCTGGGGCATCTGTCAGTAGTGAGGGTGGCCCCTCTTCCTCTTGGTAATTGGATCTAAAAGTTTATAGCCGGGGATGACAGACGAGTGCATTGTTGAGAGAATGGGAGGTCTGAACTTGTGAATAGGGCATCATCTCCAACCAGTCTCTGACATGTCATGTAGTAGAACTCATTACCACACAGAAATGTTCATTAGAAATACTAGAATGAATAAATCTGTTAATAACATAATTTTTTGCTCAAAAATGCATAAAAATACAACTCTTACATACTGTACAATGAATTGAATACACCTCTTTTATGGCCCTGTTTACTCTTGGTAATAAGATGTGTTGTGGTCGATCAGATCACAAGTGGACAACTCTAAATACAGGTGTAAACGGGGTCTAAAACATTTTGAGCTTGTTCACTTTTGACCACTTCCAGAGGTAGTCGAAATCACATTCGTTCGAACAGCACACGAACAAAAAAAAACCCTCCCCTCGAAGAAATCAGGACAGAAGTGGTTGAAAGTGGACAAAAAATATGGATTAAAACACCAGGTGTAAACGGGTATGTGTTTCCCTCTTCCACTTGTGATCCGATCAACCAAAACACATCATAATACCAGGTGTAAACCGGTAATGTTTTAAATTTCTGAATTAAAATTTATTTAGATATTATTTGGAGTAGGATAAAATCCAAAACACCGGGTTGGTAAAGCTTTCCTGATTTTATAAATAAAAGTTTATAATACGTTTAAAACCTTTTTTAAGCATATTCTTTGCATAATCCTTTATTATAATCATTTATTTTTTTGTGAAATATTGTCCATTATCAACGGTTCCGTTATGAAAAGCAAAATAAATATAAAAAATACTTTTACTTTTTTGCATAAAAAAATAAATTCAATAATTGTCCTTAGTGTAGACCCTATTATATGTAATTGACCCACTTATTCATATATCTTTTGTATAATTTTCCATTCATCACAATAAAATACCAGATAATTATAATCACTCCTATTGTAGCTTTACTCATAGCATTGCAAGGTCTAGATAGCCAGCTATGGTCCAGATGTTTTGTGGTTTCCAGATATTAACTCTTCCTCGTCTGTTTTGCTTGTGTGCAGGTTGTGGTGGACCACATGAGGAGGAAATGCAAATGCCACGGTACATCAGGAAGCTGTCAGCTGAAGACCTGCTGGCAGGTGACTCCAGAGTTCAGAACGGTGGGCTCGCTGCTGAAAGAACGCTTCAACATCGCCACGCTAATCAAAGCCCACAACAGAAACACAGGACAGGTGGAGCACGCCCACCCCACCCACCGACGAAGAGCCAACGTGAACGATCTGGTCTACTTTGAGAAGTCTCCAGATTTCTGCGAGAGGGACCTCGGCTCGGACTCTGCTGGGACGCAGGGCCGGATCTGTAACAAGACCAGCCAGGGCATGGACAACTGTGAGAGCCTGTGCTGTGGACGGGGACACAACATCTTACAGCAGACTCGCAGCGAACGCTGCAATTGTAAGTTCCACTGGTGCTGTTACGTGGTGTGCGAGGAGTGCAGGATAACAGAGTGGGTCAGCGTCTGCAAATGAAATGAGCGATCGTCTACTAAATGTACAAAAACAGACATTAAACATAGGGAAAGACTAAGAAATCCCTCCCTTTTGCAATGGACTGCCATTTCCATGATTCCAATGGAAAGCACAAAAAGCGGACTGAGATAAATTGTGTGCTAGAGAAGTGTGCACATGTTTGCACACTGCATGGGTCCAAGCACAAGATTTCAGACTGATTTTTTGGACTTGCACTGCATATAATTTCAGAAAGTATTTTTTAATTTAAATAAATTACGAATATGAATATATTGTGGAGTATATTGCCAACAGAACACTCATCGACACGGCGTTGTGTTCGTTTTAGTTTGGTTTTTAAAGAAATCAGTGGCGCGCGTAGTCCTGTAATATAGCACCAAGCAGCAGCATGGGATTCCGGTACTTAAAGAAGAGAAATATATGTACAGTATATATATATATATATATATATATACACACACACTCCTTAGCAAAAAGTGGTATTTTAGTAGTCTTTTAATGGTCTTAATCATTTTAATCACAAGTCACTGGTCAGGAAATTATCATATCATTTCAGCAAGAATTGCACAAATACTGTAGATAAAGACAGCTTTTTACAGGAAGAAGAGTCAGTGTTGTTCCACTCAATGTTAATGGCTTCAAACAGTTCATGAGTAGTTGAAAAATGTATCCCAGTTCATTTGAGTTTAATGTGAGACCAAGTATTCACTACAGCAGGGTTCACCAATCTCGGTCCTGGAGGGCCGCTGTCCTGCAGAGTTTAGCTCCAACCAGCTCCAACACACCTGTTTGAAAGTTTCTAGTATACCTAGTGAGACCTTGATTAGCTGGTTCAGGTGTGTTTAATTGGGGTTGGAGCTAAACTCTGCAGGACAGCGGCCCTCCAGGACCGAGATTGGTGAACCCTGCACTACAGGGTTCAAATCTGGACTCTGACCAG